>NC_141551.1:66622500-66922500 GCF_021556685.1 Rattus norvegicus | reverse complement strand
CCCCAGAAGCAATGGGGAAAACATGTTCAGCTTTAGAAATAGCTAAATTATTAAATTATTAATTATTAAATCTTCGTTTAGAAAATCTAGCCTTTGGTCACTTTGTATGTCAGGTTAACCATAAGTCCAAAGTGAAAACCTAATATTTTCTCTTCCTGTAAAAGTAAACTTTCAAACATCCCAGGACACACTCTGATCCTATACAAAGATATTCCTCTCCCATTTTGATCATGGGAGCAATGTAGTTTCTTGTGAGACCTATATGGGAGGTTTGGCAGTTGGCTGTCTTACTTAAGGTTTCCTGTTTGAAGACTGCCCAAGACTAATCAGATTTTAAATTCTGATTACTATCATAAATTCTGATTACTCTCATTTTCTCAGTCAACTGTGCATCTTCTACCTCCACCTCTAACGGATGTAGCTCACGGGCTACTCTCTCATCCGGAGGACCTCTGACCCCCACATGAAGCAAGAAGGATGAATAAAAATACCTCTGGAAGATGCGTCACTTCTGCATGTCTTTCACAGGACACCTTGATCTTTTTATCTTTCAAGTCTGTTCCTTCAGCATTACCAGACTGCTTCTTTATCTCCTCTGCCCTTTGCTGACCTTAGTGAGATTCCCAGAGTCCTCTCGAAATCATCTCCTAAACTTACTATTTTGAAATAATTCCACCTTGACATTATCCTTCCAAAGTGAGATGTTAAGAAAGCAATATCGCATCTTCCGATTTTTGCCCAAACAATTCTTTCCAAGAAATAAATAACTAGAAATACCCATATAGAGTCAACACCACTTACTCCTCGTAGGCAGTTCTTTTTATCTGCAGTTTAACTCGTACCTTTCGGCTCTGCATAAGAACGAATGGTTAAAGTTGACGCACCCTGTCTGTAGCGACAGAAAATGCCTTGAAAATATTTTAGTCTCACTCAACTGTGTTCCCTAGGGCGAAAGGTGCATTTTAATATACAAAGCTGTCCAGGCACCCCAAGGCTGTCACAAATGACTGTGGGAAACCTCTTCAACTCAGTAATTTGCCTGAAAATTACAAGGCTTGCTATCAAAGGGGGAAAAAAAAATACCATAACTCTGAGTTCGGGAAACTTGCTCCAGTTAAATCACGTCTCATATAACTTTTAGCTCAATGTGCTCCTATTTTGTTATGGGAGATAATGATAGTGGTTATTATTTGTATCGTGTATGAGCAATGCCTCTGAGCACCCTGCAACTCTGATTTGTTTGACAGTTGACACGGCATGTTTAAATCGCAGCAAAATTGGCATATTGGCTGGTAATAATAATGCAGCCGTAACCGGTTGAATTCCGCTGACATTACGACTTAGAAAGGGAAAGATAACTCTTTTTTTTCTCACTTCATCACTTATGATTACAGGGTCCAGACAGTTCAGGCAATAGAGTTAGTAGGAATATATTGTGTTAGTGTCCCTGAGAGCCACGCCATGTCCTAATGGACCTGTTTCTACTGTTGAAAGGGGTTGAGCTAATTGTATTCTGTACATGCCTGAGACCGAAGCATAAGAAGTCACATAAAACAGAGGAGAGATTGCCAGATCTCATCTTTTCTGCCTGGACTGATTCTGGAAAGGTGGGGGAAGTAAGCTACGTCTTCAATGACACCTGGTTTCCTTGTTTCTGCCGACAGCTGTGAGTGAAGGACCAACAGCACAACAACAACCCATGCTGCCCCCAGCTCAGCCTGAACATCCCAGCAGCGAAGAAGCCCCCAGCAGAACCATCCCTACAGCCTGTGTGCGGCCAACTCACCCACTCCGAAGTTTTGCAAACCCTTTGCTACCTCCACCTATGAGTGCAATAGAACCAAAAGTCCCTTACACACCGCTTTTGTCGCAGCCAGGTGAGTACCCGTGACCCTTAACAAGGTGCTGTTCTAATCAGTGACCCCTCTACTTGAGTGCAGAAGAGAAATTGAGAAGGTCTAGTTATCAGTGTATTCTCAGGATGGATTGCCTGCCCATTGTACTCATGTTTGTTACTGGTGGTTGAGAAGTAATCTGCGAAATGACAAGTGGGTAATATGGTAAGCAACTTATTTCACTCTAAGGATCAGCTGGGCAATGTTTCTTTACCTACTACTTTTACCACCAGAAAGCATAGGTTCTAATATTTTAGGAATTTATCTCTGCCTCTCAGTTTATGTTCAACTTATTTAGTGACAAAAAACAGATATAAAAAGTGTTATGTCAAATGTCCCAAAACTGTTAAAAGGAAATAATGAAGTATCCAAAATAATTACGGGTTTAATACTATAACCCATATGTCATCTTCATTCACATTTTAATAAGGGAAGCAAAGTAGCTTACTATTATACCAAAGACGAAGAAGCCCCCAGCAGAACCAGCCCCACAGCCTGTGTGCGGCCAACTCACCCACTCCGAATATTACTTATTATATATATTATATTAATATACTTTGGTATATTACTTATTATACCACAGATGACTAATTTCATAATATCATGAAACTAAACTGCAATGACACTTTTTGTTATTTTCTTATCTTGTGTCAGTCAGAAGTGTCATTATGCTCTCACTAAAAGTAACAGGAAAGTTTAGTTGGGCCCTAGTTTTGAAGGTTCTAGTTCATGACTTATTGACTGTGGTGAGGGAGCAGCCTATCAATCCTGGTAGGAATGTGTGGCAGGACAGACCACCCATCCCATTGCCTGGAAGTCAAAGATGAGGAGGGAGGAAACGACTGGTCTTCTAGTCCCCTTTGAGTGTATGGACCCAATAAACTAAAGACCTCTCAGTAGACACATCGCTTAGAGTTCTACTGTCTCAAAAGATCACCACACTGGGGCTCAAGTCTTTATCCAGGAACATTCAATCCAAAATACGGCAGAAGAAATTCTTTCTTTTTTTTTTGTAAGTAATAGTATTTCCTTGAACAGAAAGCCAAAAAAAAATAATAATAATTTTACTGGGAAAACCCTAGTCATTACCTCCTTTCCTATCTTTGATTTCCAAGCAATGGGATGGGTGCTTTGTTCTGCCACACATTCCTACCAAATAATTTTTGAATGCTATTTTAAGTGAAAGGAAAAAAATTAATGTAGAAGTGGCACTTGATCTGGGATCTGGTTTACGGCAACCAAGCTGAACTGCAAAGCTGTAGGAGAGCAAACTCAGCAAAGGGAATGTTGAGTTTGGGGGCAACTGCGAGTAGAACAGAGAACCGGCCTTTTTAAATATAGTCTTCTAATTAAAATAGTATTAAACAGGCTCTAGCTTGGTGGAGCCTAAATGATTATACTGTGTCCTTAGGAATAGGATCAGGGGCTTGTACTGTCCCAGACTATATTCCATCAAATAATAGCCATATCTAAATGGGTAACAGCTGGTAGAAGGTCATACAAACAAAGCCACATCACAACTCTCTCTATTGCCCACTATGAGCCTTTTGTTATTTGACTATTGCTGCCATCTTGTTTGAATTCTTTATCAGAAGCTACCTCTCCTTTCATATTTTCCAACCCTTCTGTCTTGAGTTCTTGATTTGATTTGATTTCTTTTTTCATAATTCTCCATTAAAGGCTATCTTCCATTTACATTTTGTGAGATGTACTCTACCCTCACTCCGGAATTATTAAATGCCTTTCTCTTTTATGTTCTCCCCTCATTGTCTGCCCGGGACTCCTGTGCATTTTATAATGCCTTACCTCATGATTTTCAAATAAGTCTCCCTACATTGCTCCTGACACATGGTGGATAGTGTGCTTTTTAAAAGGGGCTGCTGTTTACTTATTCTAATAGAAAAAGAAAATTAGCAGACTGACAAATGTATTAGTGGTGACATTAACTACATGCTTCTTAGCCCAAAAGATGAAATACTTAGAGCTTTCAACAAATTTTAATTCCAAGAAAATCATTACTTTAGTCAAACTGATTGATGAAGTAAGATCATTCTGTTGTCAGCTCAGAAAAGAAAATACCTCAAATAATCTTGCTGTGGATTTCACAATAAAAGACTGCGTAATTAGTAATGAATTTGTCTTTACTTACTGAACATAATTACTTTAGAATATGGTAATGGGAGGCATTGCTCTAATTTTTAAAGAATGTGGTAAATGAGAGGCTCCTCTGCTTTGAAAGCTTTGCGATTAGCATCAATGAAGGCTCTCCTCTCCTAGATAGGATTTCTGCATGTGGTATTTCATGAGCAGTGTTAAGGGTCCCAGCCTCAATTTGCCTCCCACTGAGAATGCAGAGCTGTGCTCGCACCAGCTTTATATATGAGGAATAGGGCAATGCATATTATGGAGTAACAATATCTCTGGGATCACAGAGCGCTTTGCAGCATTGCTGTGGTGGGTGGTAATTAGAGACGCAGTCTGTTGTCATAATGGCTGGAGTTCTGCTACCTGCAAACGTAGACTCATTCCTTCATTTTTCCCCCTCCCCATGCTGAGTTAGAGATTTAGCTTAATAGACCTCAGGGTCTTTATGGTGTCTTTTGAGATTTCATATTGTGAGAAAGTGATTCTGTACCTTATAGTTTCATTCCATGGTGTTGAAGAACAGTATTGCCCTTACACATTCCACAGAGCAATCACTGTCCCTTGAAAATCACAGCTGTGGACGTAGTGATTTGACTTAGTCCCTTATCAGGTTAAATAGAAAATGTTTGGTGGAATATTGGGCTTACTGCATTATAAAAATTCCTTATAAATCTTACAGAGGGTCAAAATAGGGCATGGATAGGGTATGGGGTGTGTGTGTGTGTGTGTGTGTGTGTGTGTGTGTGTTTGTGTGTGCACATGTCTGTTCATGCATGCATGTGTAGTTTCCCTCCCGAAGTTTGCCTTAACCAGCAGTACTTTTGCAGCTTTGAGGCTTTCTACCTGGCCTCTTTGTTCCCAGAATAGTGACTAGGAGATTTAACTATCTATAAATATACGCCTAGACCATAAGCTTTGGCTCGGTCCTCATAGCTGATAACTTATATAACCCTGTGTCTCCCACACAGTTGATTACCTCTCCTCAGTTTCCTGCATGTGAATCCCTCTGAGATCAAGGAAAATCTCTTGCCTCTAACTAATTCTCAGAGATCCAATCTCTCTCTACAAGAACTCTCACCTTCTATTTCCCACTCTGAGCTGATGACATCACCTCCTACGCATTACATAAAAGATTTTTCCACATATTTTAAATGAACTTAGAATGGTGGCCCATTTGTCCTGCAGAACTACCATGGCAAAAACCATGTAATTCCTCAAACACTGATATTGATGGCATTGGCCTCCTAAGCACTTGCGTCTTTGTTAAACAAAGGGAATCCAATAATGCCTTCACTTATTTATCTATATAAAAAGTATTCTGATCTTTTCAATTTTTGACTGATCAATATGTCAGTGGACATGATAAAACCAAAGAACAATTAATTGTATAGAAAATTGAGTTTGATTTTTTCCCCTGCAAACTCTGGTATATCTTTCAATTTGTCTGCAGATTGAGAACAAGGCATAGGTATGTATGGATGATGGTGAACAGAAACGGTGTATTATTTCTATTTTATGGCTGGTTGGGAAATTATATTCCCTTTGTAACATGATTCTTTTGTTGGGGACCATTTCAGTAAATATGCTATGTCATAAAGCAGCCAATAACTTGATTTTTATAAATTATTACTATGTATTTCAACATCACAATCTCAAACCACCATTGGAGTGTCCATTAAAGATGTCACCCAAAGTGTCCCAATCTGATAAGATCAGTCACAGGCAGAGGTTGTTGGAGATCAAATGTCCTTTAGCAGGGGCCATAAAGCTTTCATTGTTAGGATTGGTCAGAGAAGTCACTCACACAACTAAATAGCTGGGATGTATAGATTTTGTGTTATTGGAAACAACATTGCACAATTGTACGCAGGAAAATTACACCACCTTCCAATAAATACATTTCCTTTCATGTCGAGTCCCACCTGTGTTTTTATCAAGCATGGTAAGATTTTTTTGTCCTCACTTATAACAGCTTTGGTTAAATAAATGAAATTTGATCTGTTATAATCTAATCACCCTAAATTACACTTTTTTAAGGTATAACAAGACATCTTTCCTTAGCTATAGATAATATTTGTCACCCTGTCACCTACTTAGTGTTTATTGTGGGAAATACTAATTTCCTATAAACTGGTGTTCTAACAGGTAAATAGGACAAAGGTCTGCTAATTGTCTTAAAAACAGGGACATCATTTTCGGAGACAATTTAATGAGTGTTGTACGTTTCTGACGTCTCATACATTGATGATAAAACTGAGAGTTGAAAATGTTAATGAATCTCCCCATGTTCAATAATTCTATTTGAAAGCAGACATCAAAAATTCAGAAACATATAATAACCTTGATAAGAAATGTTTGTTTTCTTTTGTTTTGCTTTTTTTTATGTTAGTTTCAGAGATACTCATAGGTTGATTTCTTTCTACTACAAAGACCCTTTCAAGTTGATGCTAGACACTAAGTATTCCTAAGGAAAAATTGTAGCAGATAAGATAATATTTAGATTAGGTTTGGCATAAATGGATTTACAGTGCATTCATTTGTTATTGCGTGGGTGTTCCTATATGTGTATATGTGTATATGTATTGTATGATACAATATGTGTGGCCATGAAACCAAAGCACACATGAGAAAGTCAACAGACAACATTCATGACACCTTCAAATTTCTGTGGAATCCAGGGATCAAACACGGAGCTCACTGAGCAACTCTGCCTAGCCAGCTCCAGATACTTACTGCCTTCCAGCCTTGTTAGGAAAACAGTATCCATGTTGCTATTAGATAGGAGAAGTAACTGATAGTAAGAATCCTAACTCTCCAGACAGCTCTGAAACCATGACCATCTGTACTAACTTCACCCGTTCCAAACTGCCAGTCATCCCTCTGCGACATGACAGAAAGTCAGGCCCTGTATCTGTTGCTATTCCTGATGACAAGAGCTTTAAAATCTGACATGGAAAACTGAAATGACCAGAGAGAAATGAAGAATGAAAATATAAATAAAGACGTGGTGATATCATGCATACTGTAGGAGAGGAAGCATGACAGAGGACCAAGACAGCAGTACACTCATGACCAAAGCTATTCAGGATTACAAAAATTATTTAGAGAGGTTTAAAGAAGTAATACCTGAATCAAACTTTTAATCCCTTCCATCGAGGTTTCTCAATGTATGTACTAAAAGAAGAGAGAATATTTTATTGAGAATATTTAAATCATATATAAACCTGAAGTTCGTAGATATTTTAATATAATTAAAGTATAAAATATCAAAATGTCATGTAAGCATCAGAGACAATAAAAGAGGCCTGTGCTCAAATGAGATAATTTAAAACATGTAAGGTTAGGAAGGTGTTCCTTGGGTTGGAGATTTCAGAGTCTCCTGGGTGACAGAGAATGATGGGGAAAGAATGGGCAGGAGTTATTTTCAAAGTAAACAATCCTTTTGCATATCTTATGAACAAAATAGATAGCACGCTTAAATTCTCATGAGTGCATTCTGCTGTTTTTTTGTAAAATGTCTTAGAAATCAAAATGGTTTTTTATAAAAGTCAGCTTAGGGAAAACGAATATACTTACTACTTCAAATATTATAAGCATTTCTAATTCATAAAGAGCACCACTAAGCAGATTCGTGTTTGACTACAAAGCGTCTACAACCAACTATGAGAGTGTCGGAGCATACTTATAGCCTTTCCAGAATTCTGTGGCGTTATTCTTGGGATCTTCATCCAAACTATTAGATGCAATGAATACTCAACTCCCAGTTCAGTTTGTTGGAGTAAAACTATAAAAAGAAAATAGGACCAGGATGTGAATGCCTTTCATCAATTTCAAGCCTAGTCAAAGTACGCCAGCTTGAGAGTGAATGGAATGATGAGATCAATTAATTGGTGATCAAGCAGATAAAATGAAGCAACTTCCAAATTTGTAACAACTGGGTGCTAAAGTATAAAATGATCTCAACAAGTTCCATCCTGTGCTACAAGTAACTCAAATCTTAATGCAGAGTGGAAAGAGCAACCTGAACTCACAGATCCAGAAACTTCTATGGTCTAATTTACTTTTGATAAAATAAGCAGACATGCCATGGTTCCTGTGTAGTCCAGCGCAGAGGATCAGGAGCTACAGCGTTTCCACAGGAGAAAGGGCCAGGCCATGGAAGCTAGTGAACTTGGTTGGGCCACCAGAAGGAGTGATGTGTGATGTTTCTCCTCTGACACCTACTTTACTCATGTGTGAGATCAGATAATCTTTAAGAATGGAGTATAGGACTTTTCCCTTTGATTTGAGAAAGAGTAAAAATATGGTAACACTTTTTGTTTGATTAAGGACTTCCAACTCTAGCCCACCAGTTCAGAGCTCATGGTGACCTAAACTAAGGCTCCAAGGAATCCAGTATCCTCTTCTGACCTCTGTGGTTACCTGCACACATGACACTCACTCATGCTGACATCACACACACACACACACACACACACACACACAGAGTAAATCACAAATCTTAAAAAAAAGATTCTAAACATCACTGTCAAAATCTCAGCTGTGTAAGTATGTTATAGATCATTATTTTAGTTCATCAATTTGTGTCAGATTCCAGAGCTTTCTTTGAAGGTATGGGGAAGGTTGAGAAAGGTTTCCGTACTAGACTCCTACTAATGAACTGTTGAATACACGTTTTCAAAACCTAGCACTGAAAATAAACAAAAGGACTATGTGTTAAAATGAACTGAACTATCAGCAAGCTATAATGATGAGACATACAGTAAAAATTAGTGGCCGATCCAATGATAATTCATAAAGATTTTCTGGCAGGCGGGGCCTTGTAGAGAATGCATTACCACAAATAGACATCCTGTGAAGTTGTGAACGTTGACTTTCAACTTAGGCATCCAGGAGGATTGATGTCCTTGTTCCCAGAATCTCCATCACCAGGATGCTTAGGTTTTCAGAGGAGAGTGCCTTTTATCTTTTGTAGCAAAAAGAATTCTAACATTTATGTGTGTGTGTGCGTGTGTGTGTGTGTGTGTGTGTGTGTGTGTGTGTGTGTGTGTGTCTGTGGATTACTGCGATAAGCAAACCGCTGATTTCAAATGAAAGGCGTATCACAACATGATTGTACATGCCAGCTTATAGAAATAATGAAATTGGAATAGCTGCCCTTTTCAATGTCTTTTCTAAATTGCTGCCTTAAACATCTTTCTTTCACACCCCTGATTCTCTTACTCGGTAAGTCACATGCACCTTTCTATTTTACAATTGGCGAGTCATCGTTTCCTAATAAGGCATGCATTTTGCAAACCACAATAATATGCAAACCGAAGATGCTTTTAAAATCAGGGACTGCAGGCTTAACTTTTAGTTCCCCTTCTTGTTAGACTTAAAATGACAGTCCATGCTGGCTTTACCTTTGAAATGCTCTACAGTTGATTTCTCAACAGAAAAAGGCTGTGCTGTGCAAACAAGACATAGCCAACACCTGGCTTGGTGTGAAAACACAGCAGGGCAGAGGGGCCCCATGAAGACTGGGGAGAGTTGCTTTATTCAGCCTTGTCTCATATCCAAAGTTGAAATAAAAGCACTGACTAGCAACAAACAAGCAAACAGCTACCCCCAACCCCACCCCTCTGTCAGGAAGGCCTACTATCCTTACTAACCACCTAGGCTGTTGAATATGCCGTGTAAATACTTGGTGCTTCAATTTCCCACCATAACTAGAGAAAATAAATTCTAGCCTAGAAAGGTACTGCTGCATAACTTTAAGAAATCAAAGTATATTAACGTGAGATATGCTTATAAAATTATAGTATTTAACTTTTTTAATTTTATGGGATACATTTTTTTACTTACACCCTTTCCTGATTTCCTGTCCATAAGGCCCCTATCCCCTCCCCTTCCCCTTGTTCTATGGGCTTCTCGATCCTTTGGTGCCCAACAAGGCCATCCTCTGCCACCTATGCAGCTGGAGCCATGGGTCAGTCCGTGTATAGTCTTTGGGTAGTGGTTTAGTCCCTGGGAGCTCTGGTTGGTTGGCATTGTTGTTCTTAACTTAGAAACTTCTGATCCGGTATCACGCAGAGGCTCTGTCACGTCATACACTGGGATTGAACATTTAATAAATAGCTTACATTTATTTGAATAAATTTGCATGTTTAATGCAATTTAACAATATTAAAGAAATTGAATTTTATATTTATATTTAATAACTATATTTTAAATAAATATTTAATAAAATAGTATTTAATGACATGTCTGGTCAAACATGAGCTAATTTGTGAAATACCATATTCTCCTGTATACATTTGAAGGATATAACGGCCATAGTGAAATGGTTCACCTCCTAGAACTCAGAGAACAGAATAGCTCAGAGCCTTGTGAACATTATTACCTGACTTTAGAGTGATTTGTTGTCCCATCCATTAGAGCAGGACTCACTCTGAAACCATCAATCCATTGAACAGCCAGAAAGTTGACCTCTGTTACATCAGTGTAGGTTCCAGTAAGGCCTTACCTCTAGCACTGTGGCAAATCTGACAGAAACATGTCTACCTACATGGCTTTGTAAGCACTGCATCTCCCTGAAATGGTCCTGTAGAGAAGTAAAATCATTTTATTTTGGATATTTTATGCATTTACATTTCAAATGTTATCCCCTTTCCCGGTTTCCCCTCCTGAACCTCCCTATCCCATCCCCTCCCTCTGCTTCTATGAGGATCCACCCACCACCACCTCACCCCCCTGACATTCCCCTACACTGGAGAATCAAGCCTTCACAGGACCAAGGGCTTCTCCATTGAGACCTGACAATGCCATCCTCTGCTACATATGTAGATGGGGCCATGGGTCCCTCCATGTGTACTCTTTGGTTGGTGGTTTAGTCCGGGGAAGCTCTGGAGGGTCTGGTTGGTTGATATTGTTGTTCTTCCTATGGGGTTGCAAACCCCTTCAGATCCTTCAGTCCTTTCTCTACATCTTTCCTCCATTGGAGTCTCTGTGCTCAGTCCAATGGTTGGCTGTGAGCATCTGCCTCTGGATTTGAAGTTACAAGCATCTCCCAATCCCAGATGAAACTCTCATCTTAGCTGTTCCTCTGTAGTGAAAATAACAAGGCAGAGAGGTTAGAGAAGTGAGGAGCAGAAGCCAATGATTAAAAAATGGAATAAAGGGGTGATTTCACACTGACCATGTATAAAATGCTAGAGACATCTTCCCTCTGATACACAGGCAGCATAAATCATTGCTATGATACTAGAATATTTCTCAATGTGACTGGAGATGCAGGTTGAATTCTATATTCATTGTGGATATTTCTTTCTGTAGCAAGAATTTCACGTGTTGGAGAATCACGTCTGAATCTTTTACAAATACAGGTTCTACTTTAGGGGAACGAGAGAAGACTCCAACAGTTTGATGTTCCTAAGGAATTCTAGGTGATACGGCAGCTGGCGCTCTGTACTTTACACTTTGAAGCCGTCTTAATTTAAAACAGAGCATGTGCTTCTGACCAGAGGATTTTTGGAATGCCTAGTAGTGTTGATAACTCACTTGAAATGCAGTTTATCCTCTCTCCCTCCCTCCCTCTCTTCCTCCCTCTCTTCTCTCCTCTCTCTCTCTCTCTCTCTCTCTCTCTCTCTCTCTCTCTCTCTCTCTCTGTGTATGTGATCACACAAACACATGTGGTTTGTATCCACAGGTTCAAAACTATATAAACTGTGTCTATAGGTTTTTTTAGACTCTCACATTGTTCATTATATGTAACCGGTTAGAGGTCACTTACCCTTTCTTATTCATCACACCCTATATAGGCTCAGGTATAGTAGAGCATCCCCAGGGTCTGCTTTTCTTTGTTGTGGTTTTGTAATTATTTGGGTATTTTTTTTTATTCAATGTATAAGTGGTTTTGAATTATTGTATTTTTTTCTCTCATATATTACATCCTGACTGTGGTTTTCCCTTCCTTAATTTCATTTTTTAAGACTTGTTTGGAAAATCTTGTAAATGAGACACCTCTCCATAGCCTAGGACCAAGAGCTGAGCACTTTAACGTTGCTCAAAGATTCTGTGAAAAAAAATTAGTGTTTCCATTTTCCAGATGCACACCCCCAAAATTATACAGATTCTCAGTGACTTATGAGAGCATTAATGCAATTAATATCTATATATTATGTAATTGATATATATATATATATATATATATATATATATATATATATATATATCATTGAAAAGTTCTCCCGAAAATGCCTCTTATTTCATTGTCTAACTGAAGATGGATAATCAAGATTTAAAATTTTCCATAGGAAATTTTTCTACAGAAGATGAACTTCTGTGATAAGCCAGGAAGTCTTGTCATTTTGGGGTTGGTCATAATGTCTCTTAGATTTCCCATATCATGAGAATGACTAATTTATATGTATAGTGACTCAGGGTTCATCAAAACTTCTAGTTCACTCAATTCACCTGGATGAATATCATATGTAATCTATAAAATAAATTAGGATACTTTTCTGATGTTAATGAGTGTAATTGAACCTATAAAGGGTGATAGTAAAATCAAAGCAAACAGGAGGTAATTAAAGTAATGTTTATGTGAGTAGTAAAGAAATTAAATTACATAACTTCCCTAAAGGTGTTATCATAATTAATGATTAAACATAAAATACATCTAAGAAGTAAATATGTGTTCAATGGGGCTTGTGATAAAAATAGGTTGGGAGAAAGATTTTTTCAATTATTAATCGTTCCATTTCTTTACTTCTCAAATGATATCCTACTTCCTGGTTACTCTTCCACAAATCCTACATCTCACATCTGTCCTCTCCCTTCCCCTTTGCCTGTATGAGGGTGCTTGCCCACCCACCCACACTTTCCCACCCCACCGTTCCAGCATCTCCCACACTGGGGCATCAGACCTCCACAGGACCAAGGGACTCCCTTCCTGTTGCTGTCAGGCAAGGCCATCCTCTGCTACGTATGTTTCTGGAGCCATGGATCCCTCCAGGTACATTCCTTGATTAGTGGTCTAGACTCTGAGAATTGCGTGGTCAGTCAGCCTACCTTGTTCTTCCAATTGGGCTGCAATCCCACTCCGCCCCTCCAGACCTCCTGCAGCTCCCCCATCAGATTCACTGAGCTCCATCTGATGGTTGGCTTTAAGCATCCACATCTACGTTGGTCAGTTGCTGGTGAGAACTGGTTTCTCATGAACCACCAAACTAGGTTCCAGTCAGCAAGTGCTTCTTGACCACTGCAACAATGCTGAGTTTGGTGTCTGCATACATGATGGTCTCCAGTTGGGGCAGTCCCTGGTTGACCCTTCCTTCAGTCTCTGTTCCATTTTTTTGTCCCTGTTCTTCCTTAAGACAGGAACATTTCTGGGTTAAAAACTTTGAGATGGGTGGGTGGCCCCATCCCTCAACCCGGAGTCATGCTGTCTACTGGAGGTGCTCTCAACTGCTTCTATCTTCCCTTCTCTGTCGGCTAAATTCAATCCACCGCGTCCTGGGAGCCTCTGTTTCCCTGGTGATGGGAACCCTCTAGTGGCTATCCCCAGAGGAGATGTGAGAGAGGTACAGAGAAAGATTTTTTTTTAATCCTGCTTCTTTAATAACTGCTTGAGAAATAAAATGTTTCCTTCCTTTATTTTTCTTTTATTCTTTTTTCTCTTTTATTTTTATTCTCTTATTATTCCTTTATTCTTTCTCTTTGTCCCTGATTCCTCCTCTGTCATCCAGATGTCACAAACCCTTTGACTGGTTCACAGATTCTAAATTCAGAAGGCAGTAGGTCCTGCACTCAGTCAGCTGGCAATAAGGGAGCGTGTATATGTAAAACACCCATACCAAAGAGGAACAGTGAGAAATAAAACTTGAAAGTAGTAAAAGGTGAATTTTTTTCTAAACTCCCTTGATGACTTTAATGTCAACGAGGGTTTTTTTTTTCCTTCTTCTTTTGGTAGCATCTTTGATTTCTTTGACTCAAATATCTATAATTAGACATTAGCTTCCTTTGAAGCAACTGACAGTGCCCGTAAAAAAATCTTGACCACCTCTGAGGCAGCTTCCCTACCAATCTGTCCTTCCCCACCTGCAGGTGACAAACAATAGGTTGGTCTAATTCTTCCATGCTTCCAAGCCCAGAGTTTAATGTTTTACTAATTCTGTGTGTAGTATGATCCCAAAGAAATATTTCATTCCTCTGGCACATTTTCTAAAACTAACATTTAGTAGCAGAGAAGTGCATGTTCTTGATATTTTCTTATATTATAACAATGCCTAATATGTAGTAAACCCCACAAGATACTAAAATAAAAAAGTGAATGAATTCTAACCATGTCAGTGAGATGATTCTTCAGACGTTCCTACTGGAAATTGTCATTAGGGAGCACACAACTGTAAGTTCATATTCTTGTTCATTCTGCAGACAAGCATAAGCAGAAAAAAATACTTCTCTCAGTGCATAGTATCCAAGCTACTGTATTTTCTATGGGATGTTTCTGATAGTCTACAATATTCTAGCTTCTGTATTTGTAGAGCAAAGACAATAAGAAAGGTGCCCCAGATTTTGCTCGGTCTTAGTTTCATGACAAACTATTTACGTTTTCATTGAATTTTGTTTTGTGATGCTTTTATTTGTGGTGGTCATTCCTAATATGTACAGTGATCAAACAACGGTCACTTGGGTCTCGCCTTCCCCCCATCTGATTATTCACTTATAATGGGTTGTGTTTTCTTAGTTGAATGCTAAAGTAAGTTTCTCCATGTAGATGCTGAAAGAAGAGTAACTTAAAGATAAGATGAATTCATTTCTAACCACAAAATTGACTTCCAATCTTTGCACAAAAAGATAAATATTTTGGAATTCCAAATGGGAGAATATATTGAGTAATGAAGAGTTTATTACGCATCATATAGGGAAATACTCTCGTCATTAGTAACTCACCAGGCATAGACTTAACTCTTTGACTGATACTAAGAGAATGGGTTGAAACTTTTCATTGACCTCCACTAGCAATGCAAACAGGAAAAACTGGAATCTCAACCAGCCAGACTTTTAGAGAACCCAGCCTATTCTGGTATCTCAGTATAATAAAGGAAATCATTGTTTTGTAATACAGTCCTGCTCATTAGTAGTTTATTTTCTGTTAGCTGTACACAGCAAGAAGCTTGCCACTTTGCACAAGCTTTGCACCTCTGCATTGCACAGCAACTGTAAAATAAACCATGCCCATTCCTGCCTGGTGTGAACCTAGGACTATGAGAACTTAAACTGGGATCATTGTCACTAAAGAGCTGAGGCTAAACAAAATCTCATTCTGGACGATGTCACTGTGTATCCTACTCCCAGACAGCTGGGCAAACACAAAACTATATCAGGAAAGTCTGCAATGGCATTTGTACATTTATGTGTAAAATAATACTCTTACCTCAAAGTTTTGTACCCAGGGGATAGTGAGTTTATACACTGGGAAAAGACAGAAGTGATAAGTGACAACTGAGTTGTTATTAAGAAAGGTTCAATAGTAAACCTAGGTCAAATAGTAAACCAAGGTCAAATAGTAAACCAAGAACAAGATTTAAAAAAAAAATGCCATGCATTCAAAGAGCAGAGAGGAGAAGAAATGAAAGTTGTGAGACTTATCTCTTCGAAGAAGAAATATTTGAATAGTGAATAATTAGATGGAAGGAAGGTGAAACCCAAGTGACTGTTGTTTGATCGCTGTGTCTTCGGGAACCTTGGTATAAGCTAACAGAAAGAATGAAGTAGTGGGAAAGTTTGCCTGTGAGGAGAAAGGACGCTGAGGAGGAAGAGGGAGTCCAGGAGAAAAACCACTGTGCGTAGGGAGCAATGTAGCATTCATGGGGACAGTCATGAAGTGGTAGCTCAGAATCATCTTCAGAAAGTGTACATTTCAACAGATAGTGATTAGAATAACATCCCAGCTCCTAGGAAAACAACCTGAAGGAAAAAATCCAAGTTTCAATACTAACTTAGGACACATCTCCATTTTATGGTAGAGCAAAAAGGATGTCCAAGAGATAAAACAATGCTACTAAGAAAATAGCCATTATAAATACAATAGTTCCTTCGAGCAAAGATACCTTAATTTGGAATATTTCTTACAAGATTTTATTAGGAAAGTATTTACCAAACTGAAGATGCATGAAAGAGCTATAGGGGAATCTGATAAAGTGGTAAGCTAATTCAAAATTAAACATTGAGAAAGGCGTTTGAATGCGGGTACCCTGTGTGCGTAGATAAAGCTGTCCCCTGAAGCCACAGTTGATTACACGAAAGAACATTGTCATTGGTGAACTGCCTCCCTATGAGCTGTTCTCAGAAAAGCAGTCAGGGCTCGGGAAACAATTCAGAAAATTGTCCTTGCTGTTTCATGGAGGCTAAGACCTTATAGCAAAAAAAAAAAAAAATACTATACGCTGTGACCACAGGATATAGAACATTCATCAGGAACTAAGCCAGAAGCGCCTTTCCTGCTGTCAGCCCTCGTTGTACTAGAAAGTACTATGGAAGCTGCTGAAGGGAAGAAGTCTTCAATAGTCTACTGTGGACCCTGCACATTCATGATTGATCTGACATGCAAGATGTGCACTGTCATTCTTTTAGAGTGATAGCCAATCACGTTATAATTGGACTGGGCGCCCATTCCTCAGGAAGGAATTCATATCGGGTGTTGTAAATGTGGCCATTGATTTCTCCACAGCTGGGGAAATTACGGGTGCTAGGGACCTGCAATGGTTGTTCTGTTAAACAGACATGGTGTGTCTACCAAATTACTTCTAAATTACCATGTTCGTCCCCAGAGGGTAGTGCTCCTTTGGGCTTTGTTCAGACAAACTTTTGTTTTGCAGTGGCCAGAGGTAACTGCAAAGACGCATAGCTGCCCAAAACTGTGGGAATACATGACTATTTATAAGCGAGACATCCCTATCATCCCTTTCGTGATTCGGGGATATTACAGAAGTGTAGAAAGGATGTGAGAGACAGAGGATAAGAGAACACAGTCTTCTGCAAATAGCATGGCCATTGCACACTTGAACCCTCACCAGCTGCATTACCCAAAAGGACCTGAACCATACTAGGCCTGCCAATATCTTCTCGTTAACTGGGTAGGGACTCACCGAGAACAGTGTGGAAAAACAGATAGAATATTCTAATAACTAGAGGATCATAGAGTTTTCTGTGAAATTGTGCTTCCTAGCAACTTCAGAAGCTATGCCCGTAAAGTCTCAACATTCACTAGACTATACACATATAGGGATATTTCTAACATGGGTGTATGTACATAGATACACATACAGTCCTGTAGTCTAGGGAAGGCAAAAGACAAAAAGTTCAGAGAATCGTAACATGCAAGTGTAGACCATCCCGTGAGGTGAATAGTTACAAAATTCAGAAAGTTGTTCAACGTTGATAAAAGCAAAGCTTACACCAGCTATTCCTATATTGGTCTTTGGCATTCAAAAGGGGAAGTATTTTTTTTATTTTTGTATTTGAAAATATTTTTAAAATATATAACCAAACATTGTTGACTAATAGAGGTTCAGTGAGAATTTTAGTATCCTCTTAAAAAATAATATATATATATATAAAGAGATTGGGTTAATTTAAGAAATACCCATATAAGGAGGAGTGAAGCATTCGCGTTTTGGTCATCCTTCTTGAGTTTCATGTGTTCTGTGCATCTAGGGTAATTCAAACATTAGGGCTAATAGCCACTTATCAATGAGTGCAATACTCAAGTTAATAAAAAAAATACCCATATAAAATTGGAAGTGATTGAATTAAGGTGTCAGTGTGCCAATACCACAGTGTAATCTGCAAGCCACATTCTAAACATAGTTGTGATGCAAATCCGTGTTTGTGTGTGTGTATTTATGTGTGTACATCTATGTTCTTCATTGTGTTCCACTAAACAATGAGACCAAATTAAAATAAATTATTTTACAATGTTAAGAAAGCAAGATCTTGTGAATCAGGAGTAAAAAACAAAACAAAGTCTTTATGGTCATCTGTTTTTCTTTAAGAAAGGAAATTAACTCAATGTGCACACAGTAATGTGAATTTTGAAAGTTAGAAGTTATTATCTTAAACTACACATGAAATATTTACCAGGAACATTATCTACTATGTGTTATTATAAATAATTTAGTATTACAGTTATAGTCTATATCAAGTATACAGTTAATAAAGTTGTAAGAGGCTGAAGCATGGGTATCTAAGTGCTTCTGCATTTAAAAGATATTTTATTAAATTACATAGATACAGATGCAATGCTATTTATCTATGAATTGAGAATTTGAAGTTTCCAAAGTTCTATCACTACAATATGGACAAAAATTAGCTACTGAAGTAAACTGTTTCATGAAGAATAAAATTGACCATCTTCCTAACCGAACAAAAGAAATAAATCAGAATAGTTATATATTATTAAGTATTTTTGGGGGGGTTTCTTGTTGCAAATACAGTCAACAGGACTAAAAAAAATCAAATAATTTATTTGAGCAGAAGAAAGAAATGCCCCCTTTATACCAAATGGGTCAGAATATTTCTTAAACTAACTGAGGGGAATCTCGATATGACATTGTAGAAAAGCAATAGACTACAGAAAGTCAAGGCAGGCCCCTTAAAGAGACCGATGGCTGGCCTGTGGATAATTATCTGCCTTTGGACCGGAAGACAGAGGGAGTACATTTAAAAGACCAGTGGAAGATCGTGAGTTTCTGTTGCTTTATTTATTGGCTGGGTATTTGTGACTTTGAACTGGGAACCACAGAAAAGCATCAGGGAAGGGGTGGGCGTATAACAGCTCAGCCGAATCCACTTCCTTAGATCTTTGCTGATTTCCTCGAATTATTCTATGAAGCCACTTGTGAAGAACAAGGAAAATTGCTGGTACAACCTTTCTGCTGTCTCTTCACCTTCTTGCTGCTTTTGGCCACCGTGATTTTATCGATGGTAAGCCTTCCATCAAAGCACTGGGCTGGCCCTGCTCTCAGTGAGTCAGGCACTGGGCAAATAGCAAGGACACAAACAGACTGGACATTGATCCGTCCTTGAGGACGTCCTTTCTACCTGGGATTCATTGTTTCCCAGCATAAATTTTATACAAGGGCTATTCAACAAGCCTAGTTCCTTTCTTTTCTTTCATTTCTTTTTAATTTTTTTCTTTTTTTCTTTTATTGGATATTTCTTTATTTACATTTTAAATATTCCATTTCCTGGTTTCCCCTCAGCAAACCTCTTATACCGTGCCCCCTCCCCATGCTTCTGTGAGGGTGCTCCTTCACCCACGCACCCACTCCCTGCAGCCTACCTGCCCTGGCATTCCCCTACAATGGGACATCGAGCCTTCACAGGATCAAGGGCCTCTCCTCCCATTGATACCCGACAAGGCCCATCCTCTCCTACATTTGCTGCTGAAGACATGGATCACTCCATATGTACTCTTTGGATGGTGGTTTAGTCCCTGGAAGCTCTAGGGGCTCTGGTTGGTTGCCTCATATTGTTCTTCCTATGGGGTTGCAAACTCCTTCAGCTCCTTCAGTCCTTTCTCTGACTCCTCCATTGGGGACCCTGTTCTCAGACCAATGGTTGGCTTCGAGCATCCGCCTCTGTTTTTGTCAGACTCTGGCAGAGCTTTTCAGGAGACATTCATACCAGGCTCCTGTCAGCAAGCACTTTTTGAAATCTGCAATATTGTCTGGGTTTGGTGACTATATATATGGGATGGATCCCCAGATGGGGCAGTTTCTGGATGGCCTTTCCTTCAGTCTCTGCTCCACACTTTGTCTTCATATTTCCTCCTGTGAGTACTTTGTTCCCCCTTCTTAAAACTGAAGCATCAATACTTTGGTCTTCTTTCTTCTTGAGCTTCATGTGATCTGTAAATTGTATCTTGGGTATTCCGAGATTTTGAACTAAAATCCATTTATCAGTCAGGGCATATCATGTGTATTCTTTTGTGATTCGGGTACCTCACTCAGGATGATATTTTCCAGTTCCATCCATTTCCCCTAAGAATTTCATGAAGTCATTGTTTTTGATAGCTGAGTAGTACTCCACTGTGTAGATGTACTACATTTTCTGTATCTATTGCTTTGTTGAAGCACATCTGGGTTTTTTCCAGTTTCTGGCTATAATAAATAAGGCTGCCATGAACATAGTGGAGCATGTATCCTTGTTATATGTTGGAACATCTTTTGGATATATGCCCAGGAGTACCTTTCAAATCTTTAAAATTCTCCTAAGATTCAGTCTCCTCCTTTACAAAATATAAAATAAACAACACCTCTCATAGCTAGGAACTGTACAGTTTCAGGGATAACTGGAACCATATTTAGACTCATGTTTCCAGTAAGATTGGTCAGTCTATTTCCTGTGCTATTTTGGAGATCTGGGATTTCTGTTTGTTTGTTTCTGGTTTTGTCATTATTGTTATTGTTGCTTTGTTTTGTTTCCAGTTACTATCACATAGCCCTTCATTTGCATAGTTGAATTTGGTAGTTAGATTCCAATATGCAAAGGAGGGACTGTAGAGCAATCATTAATGTATGTTTTCATTAAGACTACGAGATGGTTTATTAGACGATTACTAAATAACCTCAGGAGAATAATTATTGGATTATCAGCTCATTGTTCAGCCAGAAGGAGAGGGTGCTGGAAAATAAAACATTACCATTACATTTGAGAGCTATATGAGGAAGCAAAGCATCATTTAAACAGGTAGATGAAATGACGAAAGAAAGTCTTTCAGTTCCTCGTCTCACCCTTCTGCCATTTATCATTAAAATTCAAATACATTGAGGCAGTTGGAGAGCTGTGGTTGATTCGCCATTGGTTGCATTACTGAATCATTTTTCTGTCTTGGAGAAGAATAAATGGCTTGTGGTTTCCCATATTTAATGTGTAGAAAGGAAGTGGGAAATGATGGGGTGTGGGAATGATGATAATTGCCTGAGAGGGAAGAAAAAAGTACGAGTATGTGCAGACAATTTTGATGTATATTTTTCCAATGAAGACTATCTCACAAAGACTGGGTCTTAATGACTCTTCAAAGTTTCCCATTCCTTTAATGATATAAGGTTTTCTCTATTATACCAGAATAGATTTAGTTACAATACAGAAAGAGGGGGTTACCTGCAGGGGTTCAGGCACAGAGTGCACTCTATCATGAGTCATGTATTTACAGTGACAGAGAGAACAGAGAGCAGAAATCTGTAGTATTTATTACCATCCTTTCTTCTGATTTTGCCCCTGTAAGTCACCAACACCATGCTCCCATCTTCCTGCCATCCCATTCTTAGTCTCTCCCTCACATCCCCAAGATTGTCTAGTTTGTTCCCTATGATTTCTAGTTATATCTTCTTGGTTAACTGTTAGATTATTTTTATCCATGAAAAAAAGTATACCCTCATAGGAGAAATCCTTAAACCCTGACACTAGTTGAGTAGACATAGGCACTCCCTTGTCTTCTTTGAACTTTTAATTTCTTGTCTCCAAGACAACACAATAAAGTGTGCTTAGGAAGTATATTTTAAGGAACATAGAAGAAAAAGTGTGCGTGATCGTAGTTTCTTTGCCCCCAAGCAGAGACGTCAGTACCTAGTCTTTCCTTTGGGTTCTGGGGCACACAGGCAAAATAGAGATAATGCACTAATGACTGAATGCAAACCCAGTAAGCTAGGGCCTTCTGGAACAACAAGGTAGGAATGACTAGGAGGTCTCTTTCCTCTCCTCCCCAGGTGACTGTTGACTTACTCTATAACAGTCAGGCCTTCCCTAGTTCCTTAATAAATGCAGTCTCCACAATTGGAGAGCTCTGTGTCAATAAACAGGCAGAGTTAAGAACTGCAGTAGTGACCTTTGCTACATCCTTGCCTGTTGTAGCTCCTTTGACTTAGGGGGATTTATATGGGGAGAGAGGCTAGACCCCTGGTCAGCACATCCCCTGCTATGTCTTTCCATCACCAAAGAGAAGTAGGAATGGTAGAAGAGAAAAGGCCTTTCCTTAGTAAAGGTTTCCTTTGAATGCGTGTTTCTCTTACAGTGCAATCCAGTCTGCTGTGTTGTACAGTCAAGCGCCTTAAGACCAACACCAAATCCTTCATGTTCGAAATGAGGCCGCTGCTTGTAAGGAACTCCTGTGGCTCTTGTATACAAGCAAATACAGCTGCTTGCTTTCTCTTTGTAATATTTTGTGAACATATAATAGTAAAGAAGGGGACTATACAGTTTGGCATATGTAGTTCACATTTCTCCCATAGTACCAAACCTCTTCCAATATGAGATATGCAGGAGATTTTGCAATACCTTCATCGTCCTCTGATGACATGGCCAGACTGATTACTTTAAAATATGTACATATCAGAATAATTTTCACATCGAAACCAGACAGAAAGAGGCCTTTTCAGTCGCCCCTTTAGAATAGGTAGGAGACAAAGGAGAATCCATTGTTCTCCAGTCTTATTCATAAAAACGAAAGAATGGAAGCTAGAGATGGCTACAGGAAAAAATAGGGAAGACTATTAATGTCAAAGCTAAGATTGGACCCAGGATGCACTGCGGCCTCGATCCACCGCAGGGCAGTCTGGGCAAGACATTCGAGCTCCAGTCGAGCTCGGTGTTTCTCACCATAGAAAATATTGTACTTGGGAGCAACTCGGCAAGAAGACGCTAGCAGGAGGCTGCACCTGGCCGTCATATATTATGCACCTAATGAGCAAATGAAATGTTTAATAACTACGCTGTGGAAATAAAGCTTAGAACAGTAAATGCATGCTGAGACTCTTCGTCTTCCCCGGATGCACGCTGCTGGCCCGTCGCGAAGCTCCAACACCATTTGTATCTCCCTGCTTAGTGGGTCCTGCTGAGGAGACAACATTAAAACCAAAGCGCTGCTCACTTAATTAGTTGTATAACCACGTAAAAGCATTTATTTAACATAGCAGCTTCCGGTGTTGCACCAAGGGTCTCCTGAAGTGCTTCTCCAGCCTGCACCCCAGGCACAGAAAATTGTGCAGTGGCTTCAACTGAAGCATTTGCAAATTGAAACATTTCAATTAACCATGGATCATTTAAACTCATAGAAGTCTAATACTGTGTTATTTTACTTAACTTACAGTGTGAAGAATAAAAAGCAGAAAATGAGCAAAAGTGTTGTTATAGGTTTTATTAATGATTTTAGAAAGGACTATTTTTCCATAAAGCAATGATTTAAGGGCAAATTGTTATCCCTTGTAAGTCAAGTTTTACGAGTTGATGAGAAATGCTTTTTGGGATACATTTTTATCAATGTGTTATCCAATATTTTCTAATATGGTTTTCTTACGTTTTCTAATTTTGTTTTATTTTTGTACTTTGTTGACTGAATCCGAGTCGAGTGCTTGGTGCTAGAATGGCTTTGAGTGCTCAGTAGTCTTCCCACCTTAGTCTCCCTGTCCTGGGATTAGCGATGCATCTGCCCCCATGTTGGTCACAGTCTTCCTAAATCTTGAGGAGATGCAAGTCATTAAATAGAAAGCTTAATTGGGTGGGCTTGGGTTTGGGAAGGAGCCCCAGAGAGTTAAAAACAGTGGAGTAGGGAGCTGATTTAAACAAAATAAAATGTCACCACCAGCAGATGAAATAAAAATAAATTTTTAGAACACCAAATTATTTTTACTGGGTATTTCTTAATTTACATTTTAAATGTCATACTCTTTCCCAGTTTCCTGTCCATAAGCCCCCTCTCCCCTACTCCTCACTTTCTTCTATAAGGGAGTTCCCCTCCCCATTCACCCCCCTTATCGCTCCCCCACAGACATTCCAATACACTGGGGTGGGGGGTGGGTCCAACCTTGGCAGGACCAAGGGCTTCTCCTTCCATTGATGCCCAAAAAGGCCATCCTCTGCTACATATGCAGTTGGAGCCATGGGTCAGTCCATGTATAGGCTTTGGGTTGTTTTAGTCCCTGAGAGCGCTGGTTGGTTAGCATTGTTGTCCTTATGGGGTCTCAAGCCCCTTCAGCTCCTTCAATCCTTTCTCTCATTCCTCCAACAGGGGTCCCATTCTCAGTTAGTGGTTTGCTGCTAGCATTCGCCTCTGTATTTGACATGCTCTGGCTGTGCCTCTCAGGAGAGATTTATATCTGGTTCCTGTCAGCATGCACTTCTTTTTTTTTTTTTTTAACTTGAGTATTTCTTATATACATTTCGAGTGTTATTCCCTTTCCCGGTTTCCGGGCAAACATCCCTCTCCCCCCTCCCCTTCTTTATGGGTGTTCCCCTCCCCATCCTCCCCCCCTTGCCGCCCTCCCCCCAACAATCTAGTTCACTGGCGGTTCAGTCTTAGCAGGACCCAGGGCTTCCCCTTCCACTGGTGCTCTTACTAGGATATTCATTGCTACCTATGAGGTCAGAATCCAGGGTCAGTCCATGTATAGTCTTTGGGTAGTGGCTTAGTCCCTGGAAGCTCTGGTTGCTTGGCATTGTTGTACATACGGGGTCTCGAGCCCCTTCAAGCTCTTCCAGTTCTTTCTCTGATTCCTTCAACGGGGGTCCTATTCTCAGTTCAGTGGTTTGCTGCTGGCATACGCCTCTGTGTTTGCTGTATTCTGGCTGTGTCTCTCGGGAGAGATCTACATCCGGCTCCTGTCGGCCTGCACTTCTTTGCTTCATCCATCTTGTCTAATTGAATGGCTGTATATGTATGGTCCACATGTGAGGCAGGCTCTGAATGGGTGTTCCTTCTGTCTCTGTTTTAATCTTTGCCTCTCTATTCCCTGCCTGAGGTAACCCAATCACAGAAAAACACACATGGTATGCACTCATTGATAAGTGGCTATTAGCCCAAATGCTTGAATTACCCTAGATGCCTAGAACAAATGAAACTCAAGACAGATGATCAAAATGTGAATGCTTCACTCCTTCTTTAAAAGGGGAACAGCATGCACTTCTTAGCTTCATCAATCTTATCTAGTTTTGGTGGAGATATATATATATGGGCCACATGTAGGGCAGGCTCTGAATGGCTGTTTCTTCAGTCTCTGCTCTAAACTTTGCCTTCATATCCCCTCCTATGGATATTTTTAGAACACCAAATTGTTAAAAATAAGAAATAAAATGAAATGCAGGCAAGATAGCTGTATTAGATTTTCATATTATTTTTATAGGTTATAATCTAGAATACAGATTCCTTGGTTTTGATAGCTATGAAGAATTCAAGAGTCAGAGAAATTAAGCTATCAGGGTAATTAATGTGACTGTTATAGCACAAACACCTGTCCCTCAAAATGCTGTTTAAAATCTTCCTTGTTTGACTGAAGCACTACTGGGAACCAATGAAACACATAAGAGGCAGAACCATTGGCTCCTTCCTGTCTTTATCCCTCATTTTGCATCCTGTGTGTCCTTCCACTCCCACCACAACATACTGCTTCAATATCAGCTCGAAATAGTAACATCTAGTGACAATGTTCTAGAGGCTATTAAAATATGACGCAACATAGAATTCCTTGCCATTTAAGTTGGCTTCTCTAGGCATTTGTGATAGTCACGGAAGCTATGATTTCTTCTCAGAGAGTGTGGACATTTGTCAGGACTTCATTTTATAGATCACACTCACTGACTTGGGAAAAAGAATACAGTAAATTCAAAATACTTCATTTTTCCCATCAGCTAGATGTTTCTGGTTGGGAATCCCCATTTCTCCATACCTAAATGCTAGCAGAAGAGTTCTCCAATTTCTCCAGTTCATCTTCTCACTTGTTCTCACTACCTGTGTGCTTCTATCTCCTTCTCAAAGCAAGATGACTCTTCTTGATAGCATTCTGAAAGTCATCCCTTGTATTTGGAACAGAGCTTAGAGCATGCTGACTATAAGGTTAAGTTTATATTACACTAGCAGCTCAGATCAATGGAAGGTTTTCTTTTGATATTTATCTTTTATTTTCCTTTGATACATTGCCCTGATTCAACCCATAGAAGTTACATTGAAATTGTGCATGCATACTCCAAAAACCAGTAGGAACCTTGTCATCTGCAGACGTTGAGAAACAAGAGTTCAATATACTAATGAAATGGTTAATTTTGTACTCATTACTATTTTTGCCAATGCCTTAAAAGAGTAAGCCATATCCCTCTTTGGTTTGTCAAAATGTCTATTGGGGTCTATGTGTCTGGGTCAAGTGCTTCCAACTTCTTAGCCTCTTCAGAGATTAATCTTAGGTCTTACATGAATTCTGGTGGCATAGTTTGTTCAAAGCAAAGAAATAGGATAGGTTAGAAATGTACACAATTCACAATTGTGATTCACAATTAGTCACACGAGCAAGGGTGGCTAATGATTATTCTTTTGGTCTTTCTCTCATGGGGTTCAAGAAAAAGACAGGTTAGTTTCTAACACCACATTTTTACATTAAATTAACCAAGATCCAGTAGGGTTGTACTGTAGATAGAAATATCATCACGCTTGGTTATCTGCACCAACAGAACTGTTCCTGTTCTGTTCAGTTCTGAAATGGCTATCATATGTAACACTTGGGTGGATGTGATCCTTAATGGTGGCTTTCCATGATACTCTCTTGTATAGAAATGGTTGTTCTATGTGTTCTATACTTTCTGTACAGAAATGCATATAATATCCACACATGTGAGGCCACATTTGTATCCCTCCCTGGCAGGCATAGTCCCTAGCAAGGCCACTTTCCATTTTCTCATGGGGTAGGTTGATTTATATACATGTCCAACCAAGGAATCCATTTGTCAATGTCATAATATAGAATGAGAGCAATGTTTTAGCAGCATGTAAAATACTAAACATTTAATAGAAATGCCAATAGCCTTAAATATTCTCCAATCTATATTGGTTATCCTATGACCAGACATTATTTGTATCCAATAGGAAGCTTCCAAGGACAGCTAAGAGGAAATGGTCCATACGTTGATAAGAATATCTGCCTCCTGATTTCCAGGGAGACGTAATGGGCTGTGGTCTGCCACATGAAAGTCTCTCAGAGGTTCTATTCAACTTGAACTCTATTGTATATTATTTACACATTTGTTGTCCCCACAGCAGCCAACCCAACACTGCCAAACCTCCTTCTGTCTGAGCCATCTATAAAGTGAAACTTCTAAATACAGCTTATCAAGACAGATTATCATTGGCCAAGTCTATTGAGCAATTACAATCCACACTGCTCTTAGCTCAGCACATTGGCAACTCTTTCCAGCCACAGGGCACCTGTGTTCATTTGTATTACTATAGCTTACAATTCTGTTTGTTATACCTACTAGTACCATCTTTGTATCAGGCATGATATCCCTTCTACTAATTTATCTGACATACCTGTTGTTTCAATTACTGGGAGATGCCCAGTGGATTTGAAACACTCTGATCCTAAGACTGCATGGCATTGGTGATGGGATTTGAAGACATCACACATCATTGCTATAATTATGCATGTTGCCTTTGTAGACTTTTATTGTGTGCTATACTGGAAAGAGGATTGGCCAGAAAGCCTTCAATCGAGACTTGTCAGTTAAGCTGTTTTTATAGTTATAGAGGTAGAACGAGTTAAGGATCCCACTTGTTGCAATGCTTGATCAGAGTTGCTTCTCTGGTGCTGTGCATGGAGCTTCTGCTCCTTTCCTTGACTGAAACCAAACTCCTATTGGAATTGTTTGTTCTTCCCATAACCCCTAGCCTCCTGGACCCCCGATGACTGGAAATAAGAAGGAATAGTGTAGTAGTGGGACTTATTGCTGTTTAACCTGTCCTACAAGGATCTTAGCCCGCTCAAAACCTACTTGAGGCTCTCTATCCCAATCCCATAGAAAACTTTTCTCTAGTAGGTTATACAGAGGATGGATTGCATGGGCAAGATGGGGTAAGTAGATTTTCCAATATCTTAGGAGCCCTTAAAATGCTCATAAAACTTCCATTTACAGGACAGGATATTATAAGATTTTGATAATAACATTTTCAGGAATCATATACATCTTACTGAATTATAATATTCAAAAGTATTATAGCAGTGGCAGGCCCTTGCTACCTGTGTGGATTGATCTCCCACCTCCCCCACAGATGGACCTGTATGTCCTTTAGATGAGTCTCTGGATCTGAGGGCTTTGCATTACCTAATTTATGTGATGAGAGATGTTTTAAAGAGGGTGAACAGGATAACAAACCGAGATCCTGGGCCACCATCCCATAACAAATAGTAGGTCTACAAATTTAATCTTTCAGCCGTATTCTGCAGGTACACTGGTGACCATTCCATACAAATAACCTGACAGCCATGTAGCAAAAGTCAGGCAGTGTTTACAAAGTATATACCAAGACCTTGTCTGCAAATGAAATCCAGGGGATCTTAACGTGGAAGGGTGAGCTCAGGTTAAACCGCAGCGTTTCATCAGCAGGTAATTGGCTGCAGAACGGCGCTCTGTGAAACGTCTTTAGTTTAGGCAGAGTCCTCAGGCTCCACTCACTAATGTAAACGCTAGAGGACTGCACTCCTGCTTCACTTCAAAGTGGAACATGCCACAAGACTAGTTATTTTATATAAAGATATATGTTTGGTCCCAATGCCATAGAAGATGAAGTCAGAATATTCCCGTTGGGGAAGGTGACTGGTAACTCATAAGACACGCAGTCAAGAATTAGCTCAGACTTGTAGCTCCAGAGATGACTAGGGATACAAAATAGACAATCAAATCAGAAAGTAATTGCTCCGTGAGTTTCAAATACTTTCATAAGGGGTAAAGCACAACTTAGTAAGCTTTTCGGGACTCAGACTTCTAGTGTCCAGCTTAAAATATCTGAGGTTCAAAGGAGAAAATTCTAAAGCTGTACACACAGAGACAGAGCACAGGGACAGGACTAGCACAACTCAGGAGAATGGGGTCAGCTTTCCAGAACAAAAACTTTCATGGGAATCTCTGATTTACAATCTCTCCTGTTACTAAAAAGTAGGGTTTTCATTTGTTAGTTTGTTAGTTTGTTTTATTATTTCTTTGTGAGTTTCACACCATGCACCCCAGTCCTATTCATTCTCCCACTGCCTTATATCAGCCCTCTTCGCTGGCAGTCTCCTTCCCAATAGAAAACAAAATTAAACTCTCTCTCTCTCTCGCTCGCTCTCTCGCTCTCTCTCTCTAAATAAAACAAAACAAAACAAATTATAGAATGTACTCATCGTGGAATCTGTAGTGTGTCAGTTGTCCCACAGTATACCCTTCTGTCAGCAAATCTTCACTTGTAAATGGTCATTACAATGAGGCATTGGTCTAGTCTGAAGTTTCTGGCTTCTCTCACACAATCATTGGATCCTCCACCAGGACTCCTTCTGGTTTTCTTGTTGTTGCCCTGTGTTGTGAAGATCACAGCAGGACAGGCTCTTTTACAGTTCACAGATGATGTAGATTTTGGAGTGGGCCAACTCAAAGCCATGGATCTCGACCTGGGTGATAACTAAGCTATTTGTCTTGCCTGCTGTCCCACACCCTAGCCAACAGGGCACAGCTCTCTAGTGCCACCTGATGCCACTATTAGCAGGAAGCAGGGCCATCTCTCCTGCGCTCACATTCTTGAGGATGGCTCGCCCATGCCTTCACTGTCAGGTCAGCTCCACTGTGTTTTCCTGGCAAGATGGATGGTCTCCTGTGGTCATGCTCTTGATGACAGCTCACTTGAGCCCCCTCCACCAGGGTCATCTCTACTGTGCTGCTCAGGTGATATGGAGGGCCAGCTCTCACTCTCTCAACTACTGTAATTTCTGGTTTCTCTTCAGACCATATACATTGTTTGTCTTTTACTTAAGAGTAGTTTTGATGTCAATATTGTCTAATTGGCTGTTAATAAATCCCTCCTGGTAAATTTTCCTAATATGCATACCTTTAACTCTTCCTCATCCTATGGAAAGAGAAAGCAGGTAAAGCCACAGATTGCACATCAAAGTCTCTCAGTAAGCTAGGAAACTGCTCAAATTCTTCGCTTATGTGAATTCTATGAAGATTAGTTCCACCTCAGTGCCTTGGTTCCTAAGGACATCAGGTTCCTTTTAGCAAAACCACAAAGAAGGTCACTGGGTAGAATCCAGGCCCTAAGAGGTTCCAGAGATCTGAAGAATGTGAAGCTATGGTACTTTTTCAGAAAGGAAAGTCTGTTGAGATTTACACACTCCCTGTGGTGTGGATCCAAGTTTTCTTAGATCCCTGGTGCAGAGCTCGCTTTGTATTGATATTGCATAAGATTTAGTTCATTGCGAAAGAATGAATAATTGTCACCTCATCACTAGAGAAAATCACTTCTAATGATCTTACGTTTTAATGAGTATGAATAAAGGTAGTCTCTAGGCACACCTGTGTTGTAGTACAATATATTAATATGGCAAATGGCATCTAACATGCCAAGCAGCTGCCCATGTGTTAGGTAGGAAATGTATCTAAGAGTGTTTCTATGGCAACAATGGTAAGCCATGCCTACAGGTCACATTTTCTCTACGTACAAATCTTCCAAAAATGCACTAAGATAAATATTAAGGATCATATGAATAATGATGTGTCTGGTAAATTGTAAAAGAATATTTATCATGTATGTTTCTTCTTGCAAAATAGGAAGTGGCCCTGCTACAATTTTCTCCATAAGATAAGCCCTTTCGTTTCTCTGATGGGCAGATTTGCATTTTTTTGGCAAATACCTGCATTAAGGAGAACTGATTTTCAGTGTGTACTGGGCATATTGCATGTATCTGGCAAATGTTCACCAACTTAAAGTTTCTTTAAAACATGTGGAAAACCTTGAAAATAGTAGTAGACCTCTTCTTATCATCTAGGGAGCCTAGATTAAAACCAGACAAGCAGGTACAAGTAAGTCCATAGAAAAAGAGTCAACAGGGTGCATGAGATGTGTAGTAAGGTATCAAGACATAAAAGGTGTCCAAATGCTGAGGGCACGCACTACTTTTGTGAGGATAAGAGCTAAAGTCGAATTTACCTAGAATGGGGAAAGCTTTCTAGGAGGATAAATGAACACAGCTCAGAAAATGTAGCTCAAAGCAGGAATTCAACAGAAGCATATTCTCAAGTTAAACAGCAGTCTGTTTGGGCTTCTTATTTGTTCTGTTTTGTTTGTTTATGTGTTTGTTTGTTTGTTTGTCTGTTTCATGTTTAGAAGGCAGAGCCCATAGGTGTTCTATGTATGAAGCTTGAGACAGAACCGTGCTATGTAGCCAGGTTAGCCTTGAACATACTAATCTCACTTACTTAAGTCTTCAGCTTGCTTGGATAAGGAATAATGCATACCACCATACCATGGTTATTTGGGAACTTTTAATTATAAGATTTCTTTTGCCAAATGTGTATTCCCATTTAAACATTTTCTTAGTATCCATATTTTATTTTATCAGTCTGTCTATTATCAGTGTTATGAATTGAACCCAGAGCCCTGTGCTTACTAGGCAACTTATCAAACCATAAGGAATGTCTCCAGTCACATAATGTAAAATACCGATACGAATTACATGTGTCACTTGAAGATCCAATTGACAATTCAAATAACAGGCTTTATAATGGTTCCATTTGTAAATAAGATCATGCCAGGGACACCCTACATGTAGTCACAGGTTAAAGGGTAAAGAGAGGAAAATGCAATATGTAATATAGTTTGTTCACATCTTGTGAAGAACGAGCTCACTCTACAAACTCTGAATGAATGGACTATCATTTGATTGGAGAATACTGGTAGTAAATTTGAATCATGGAGGATAAACCCCAAAACAACTGCTTCGACTGGTTAACATTTTATGTAGTAGATTTGTTTAATCCCAGCAACTTACCTCTTCTTATTAATAACTAATTCAAGTTGCAACTTTTAGAAGTTTGTTATTGTTGTTGTTGTTGTTGTTGTTGTTGTTGTTGTCGTGGTGTGAGAATGTGTGGCATGCGTATACGAGGGCAGGCACACTCGCCATGAAAGCATGATGGCGGAGGCCAGAGACAATCGTTTGGAGTTGATTCTCTAACAGACGCACACAAACACATACGCACATGCACACATTCACATGTATGCAGATGTGTACATGTATGCAAACATACACACACACACATACCATAGTTCCAAGGATGGAACCCAAGTAATCAGACTTGCACAGAAGGCATGTTTCCCTGCCGAGCCATCTCATCAGCCCTCAAGATGTATATTTTTATAGGAGGTCCCCATTTGAAATTATGTGTGTTTGTTTTATAGGCTATAACAGAAGAAATATGTTATAAAGATTATGACAAATGTATGCTTATATGTAAGTAACATTGCAGTAGCAATAAGTGCAATCAATGCTAGAGTTCAGTCATCGATGTTACAACTCGCCACATTCATCAACAAGGAAAAGCATTCGCTCCTCGAGCTAAATATAGGGTTTGAACTCCATGTCCATTTGCATGGTTCCCTAAAAGCATGTGTCTGGATAAGATTCGATAACTTATGAGTCAAGAAACCTTCCTTTATCAGGGCAATCAGATATAATTGGGGAGAACTATGTACCCAAGTGTGGAAGTTTAAGGTTACTTGATTTTACTCCACTCCTTACAAACTCACATGTAAACTCAGAAAATAGTACTTAGAATTATTTTAATAAGGGAATATCAATAATTCCTTTATAGGATTTGTTTGTGTACATGTCTGTGTGTGTGCATATCTGTGTCTGTGTGTGTGTGTATATCTGTGTGTGTCTCTGTGTGTGTGTATCTGTGTGTGTGTATGTGCGTGTGTATGTGCGTGTGTGTGTGTGTGTGTGTGTGTGTGTGTTTGTGTGTGTACATGTGAAGGCCAGCAGAGAATATCAGATATCATTCACACATCAGACATGGTTTATCTTTTGAAAGAGGATATCTCACTGGCCTGAAGCTTGCTTACTGAGTAAGCTAGGCTAACTGGACAGTGGACCTCAGACTGACTCTGCCTCCCCAGCACTGGAATTGCAAGTACATGCTAAATCAACCAAACCTTTTACATGTGTTCCTGGGCTCAGACTCAGGAATTCATGATCGAAATGTTAAGATCATTATAGACTGAGCAATCTCCCCAACCTTCACCCACTTTCAATAAGAAATCTCATTTAATCCTTACAAGTTCCTATCATCATTACCATTTTACAGGTAAATAAACTAGAAAAGCGTTAGAAAATAAAGATTGAATAACTAGGAATAGCTGAGAGTGCAGGATTTTTGTGTCTAGTTACACACTTTGATCATTGGTGACTAATAATAAAACTAAATTGAGAACAAATTGTATGTTTAAGTCATGACAGAGGAAAATTCATATGAAAATTCAGAAGATTATTGACTTACTAGACTATTTACAAACATTGTCCCATATAAACAAATTATTATGCTTTAATACAGTTAGTGCATTAACCCAGGTATGTTTATTGATATAGGAGTCTGTTACAAAGACTATAGTACCCCACTGATATCAGTAAATGAAGAACCAATGTATCATTACTTTTGATAGACTATAACGGAAGCAAGTTTTTATTACTTCCTTTAAATTTTTTATATAAGTTTTCTTTTAAATTTTTGAGATTGTAAGTACATCATTTTCTCCTTTTCCATTTCTCCCTCCAACCCATCCTATGCCCCCTTTTGATTGATATTTGTGTTTATTTGTGTATAAGTATGTGCATGTGTGTGCACATGTGTCTGCACATGCTTGTGGATATGTTTCATAAACATATAAATATAACCTGCTCAGCCTGTATGATGTGTATATTTTCAGGGCTATCTATTTACTACTGGATAAGCAATTGGTGTGCTCTTCCCCACATGGGAAGTGAGAGGAGACATTTCTCCCACTCTCAACATCCCTTAGTTGCCTCTAGTTCTTCATCTGAGTCTGAGGCCTCATGAGCTCAGTCCCTTCCACATTACCATGGCTACTACTGTTGTCCTTGTCCAGGGATTATGTTGACTGGCCGCTATGTTGATGAAACTTCACGGGTGTAGCTTCTCTGATGCGTTATACCTTTTGTCTTAGAGTTTTGTTTCGGGGGTAAGTAGACATGACTCTAGTCCTGTGAGATGTGCTGGCCAAACCACCAAGTCCTTATAAATATTTATTGCAAGTTAACCACAATGAAACAGAAACACTACTACATAGTAAGCAGAATTTTTAAAGTACATTTCAAACTAGGTAAAAAAAAAAAACAATCCATTTCACAGTAAAGAAAAAAATGTCATTCAACAGACTTCATATTTTTGCATGTTTTTGATGAATATTAAAATATGATTTTTGACAGGAACCAGGACAAAGTCAATTCATTTTTGTTCAAAAGATAACTATAATAAAATGCTCTCAGTTTATCTATGCAAAACTTTGTATAGCTGAAATATCTAATATTTTCTTATAGAGCAAGCAAGTCTTTCTTATAAGCTCGCATGTCTGTCTCATATACAATTTGGAGCAGATTTGTGAGTTATCGTACAGGTCTTTGCAACCTGAGCCAGAGGCTAGCAGACAATGAGCTCACGTGATTCTCTGTAGGTTGTGATGAGAAGTCTGGAGGTCCCTGCCTGATTTGGAATCCACTTGAAGTTCATTATGACTCAAAGACCTTCATCTAGTGAGGCCTTCGCACAATTTGTCTTCCATTCAGGAGAAATAAAATGGCACCACTCTAAGTGTCAGAATCACCACAGTATGCTAAAGTCAAGGGAAGCTTGCTGGATTTGGCCTACATAACAGAGATTGTTCCTTGGATGTTTTATGTATTAGTTTCATCATCCTGTGTTTTCTATTCCAGGACCCACCCTTCCCAAGACTCATGTTAAAACGGCCTCCCTTGGGCTAGCAGGAAAGGCAAGGTCCCCTTTGCTTCCCGTATCTGTGCCAACAGCCCCTGAAGTGTCTGAAGAGAGTCACAAGCCAACAGAGGATCCAGCCAGTGTAAGAAGTTTTATCACAGTTATCCTGTTCAATTTAAGGCACTCAGCACTCATTATATTGGGATATTGTTCTTACACCTTGCATATGCTTGAATGTGAAGAGAAAACCTAAAGGAAGAAAGGATATATACCTATAGTTTACTTAAATTGTAGATGTATTTATACTTAAGGGCAGCCTTATATAGAAGAAGAATATTAAGTAATCGCTAAGTATATACAATCATATATACATGCATGTATATATCCATAAATGTGTGTGCACATAAGAGTCTACACACACACACACACACACACACACACAACCTGTGATTACTATGAAGTATCTTGAAATCCTAATTCATTATTGAACTGATATTTAACAGAAAGCTGTATTCTAAGAGATTTTTCTGAAGTAGTCATTACCTCTAAAACCATAATAACTAACACACACACACACACACACACACACACACACACACACACACTTCAGAAGAAAATATAAAATGAAGAAATGAAAACAATGTTTGGGAAGGAAAAAACTGCAAAGATGGGGGATACTAGGAAAGGAATTATTCAAGCTTAAAGGATAAAAACAGCAACTATAATCAGTCCTTGATAAGTCTATGACCTACAAATTTCTTCAGTTGAAATTATTTCCACCAGAAATCTGATTGTCAAAATGGAAAGATTATTTTATTCAAATAACAATATATTTTCATGACTTTTAAATTTTTAAACATAGCCATACTTTTGAACCATGAAGTAATATAACAACAGAAAAACCAAGGAAATCAGTAATGTGTATCTTTTTCTGAAAATTCAGCAGAAAGACACTACATGCTTAACACACCTTCTACAAGATTAAAATTTCAAGGCACTTACTACTCTTTTGTCAGAATACAACTCTTCATTTCAATGTGTCTAGTCACATGATCTGTGGCCATATCTAAAATTAGGTTAAGATACTAAATTTACAAAAGGCTTCTTTTAGGAGAAGTTCTGACTCTAATGTCCAGTGGCCTGTTTCACACCAAAAGTTGACTGAATGCAGAGAAACCAAAGGATAGAGTATTAAAGGCAGTAAGACATGCAAATGAAAGGAAAAGCAGAAACGGGTCCCAAAGAGATCAACAGCTTCCTGTAAAGAAATAATGTGACCACCCCATGTATAATTTTAAATTTTCTAGACACCATGTTAAAAGCACAAAAATTGATAAAATTTAATTTCATGTTGTCTTTTGTCTAATCCCATTTTTCAAAATATTATCACCTGATAAATATAAAGCAAATGTCAAAAAGGGGATTTTTCCTTCTGTTTTCACATTATGAATTCAGAATTAGGTGTGTGTCTCATCTGTGAAACACATTTGATTGTAGACTAATAGTTTTTCAAAAATTAAATAGCTATATTCAGATACACCACCCAGATAAACAAAGCATCAACCCTGAAAATGGTTGGCCAAGGACCAGTGTGGTAGTGCCTAAGGCAGAGGCTGATAAAGCTCTAACTTTGAAGCCAACCTGGTCTACACAGAGAGTTCGAAGCCATTCTGGAGGACATAGTGAGACCCTGCCCTAAAAAGAAACAGGAGAAAAAAGAGATGAAGAAAAAAATGGGAATCATGAGCTGAAACAAAAATGACTCATCAAGTAGTATTTCTCTATTTCACTCTATTTATAAAAGACTATGTTGAGTCAATGGGCTATTTCTCAATCCTTGGTTAGTTCCAAATGATATATGACCAAACTATTCATTAACATTTTCATAATTCTAAAAGAAGCTCATGGGTTGGTACCCTGTGCCCTTGTGTCTTGAGCATTCTTCTGTAGATGAGTTTTCTTAGGATCCTGTAGAACAAATTCTTTTGCAGGTTTCTTAGTGTGGTGAACATTGACTTAGCAAGATGAGGGCAGGGGGCTCTCTTACCATGATATTAAGTGGTGTTTATTGGCTAATACAGTACAAATCATGATCTGGAACATTGTCTCAATCATATAACTAATTAAAAGGGATGGTTGAGAATAATCCAGAATTTCATTCACGCCTACATTTATTAAAACAAACTATACTTAAGAAAGGGGAAAGGGAAGGAATTATTATTTATTGGCTCTTTACCAGCAGGCAGCACTGTCGGACAAATTCCCATTTGACCAATAAGAGAATAACTAAAAGCAGTGAGTATATAAATACTCAAATCATTTTTTATTAAATCAAAAGTTCTCAGACCAGTAACTGAATGTATTAGATAAGTAGAAATCCTGAAATTTACAAATAACATCATGCAAGGAACTCCCAGTGAGCAAAAGGTGATCCATTCAGGAAGCATTATGCAGGTAAGCCTCTTGGTTTATACGGAGTTAATATCACACTGCAAGAGATCCTGCACATCTACACCAAGCCCTCTGGCTTTGGACATAAACTTTGTTTCCACCCACAAGCTAAAGTTATAATCTATACATTTTCTTATCAGTCGAGACATCAAGTTGCCATGCAAAACTTAAATTCTATGTCATTATTTAAAAAATGCGGATGATGTTGATCTTTAGATACTCTTTAGATACCTATTTATAGATTGCCTATCAAAATGAAAAGGACTATTGTATTAATAGTAATCACTGGTCAGACATTGTGACATACAGGTAGCTTGTCACAGGATGCTCAGAATAAACTATAAAATAGGCACCATTATCAATTCGCAGACAAGTCAAACTATACATCAGAGAAATCTCCTAACTTGTTCATTACTACAAAGCTAGCCGTTGGAAGAATAAGACTTAAAATAGTATATTTTTAACAGTGAAGCTTTTTTCCCTGTTAAAAGTATAACGTCCAGGGAAGCAGTATTCAATAGTTGATTGGTAGCTCCTTTTTTATTACAAGTTCATTCTGTTACAATATTCTGAGATCTGCTCTATCTATCTGTCCCTACATCAAACTCAAGAATAGTAAGTGGCCCGACTTACAGGAAGATACTAAGTGGATTTTTGGAGCCTACCAAGACCTCATCCTAACTCTCTCCCATTCCCTCTCCAGGTATATGAACAGGATGACTTGAGCGAACAAATGGCGAGTTTGGAAGGGCTAATGAAGCAACTCAATGCCATCACGGGCTCCGCCTTTTGACATGCATTGCCAAACCGTTGAGATCTTCTGGGAACTTTACAGCATACCAATTATCCATAAACAGCACACCTGTGTCCAAAAACTCTAAACCAGTGTACAGGTCCACCATCTGGACCATCCAGTTAAGAAACATCTGAAGCACTTCAGAAGAAATCTGTAACCCATCCTAGATGGACATCAGGAATCAAAGCAAAGATGGTCATGAGGTCCCGAAGATGCATCTTAACTACAAAGTCAAGGCTGAAGCTGCCTGCAGAGTTCTGGTTCTTTGTCACTGCAAGGACCGTGGTGTCATGACTAACGCCTACATTTTCCTTCAGCGGGACCTTTCATTTTCTGTGTAGGTCTAGTCTCACAAGTGCATTATTCAGCCTGTACCGTGCCATAGCAAATCAACACAAAGTCACCATTTCTTTTTCAACTACAGAGCATCCATGGTAACTCTCACACTCCATAGCACCAAAGGATTGGATGTTTTCCTGACAGCATAAAACGGAAATGAGTGAATAAGCAACAGGCAGTGATTGTTTATAGCTCAATCGTTCCGTCTCACACAAGTGGCAGATGCTAGTGAATGGGTATAAACATTTTACCAAGTTTAGCAAGTATTTGTAAATCCATCTCTGATTAACGCATATGTCTAGCGTGTAGAAACTTAAAAGGCCTCAACTGGCGGCATCTTGCCAGCAACAACACCTTTCTAGAAGGAGAATACAATATGCAGTCTTCTCAGACACGTGGTGATTGTGTACTTGAGCTTGTCATAGGACATTTTTCGATTTTTCAGTGGCTTCTATGCCATTCCACACTGTGATGGCCTGTCTGGGTTTCACTGAGGCTTCTTCTTCAGGAGTTTGGCCAGAAGAACTCCGCCATCCTCCATCCCCAATCATTCCCCTACTTCTCCTGGGCAAGTAGCCTTAGGTAAAATGGCCAACTCCATGCATCATATATCCTGTGTCCCCAATATCCCTCTACGGAGAGAGTAGACTTCCTGAGAGCAAGCTCAAAAGAAAGAAAAGGAACATGAAAAACCATATCCCAGAGCACCTTTTCATGAGTTGATGTCACTTCCACCGATAGAATCTTCATTGAGCTGTGCCAGGCCACGTTGACAAGTGTTGACCACAGACCCTGTTGGCAAGGCAATCTTCCATCCCATGCCTAAGCCAGAGTCAGGGAGGAGAGAGGGGTGGGCGCCACTTCACATCTACACATCATAACTCCTGTAGGTATTTTTCAAAGCAGCATCTTAAACTGTGGACTAGAATTTTAAACTTCAATTGCCATGTATCTACAGCTTGAAACTAGCTGAATATAGGAACATTCTGTTGCATTCCCTTTTAGTCCATGAATTTTCAGCTGTATTTGGAGTTAATCCCTATTTATGCAGCTGAGTCGCCAAGAGGGAACTAGTTTGCATATTTATCAGTTAGGTGACTTGAAAACGCGATGAGAGTTTCAGCTGAATTATTCCTTTCAGCTCTGCCTTTGATTTCAAGCTTGAGTAGGTCATAATTTTTAAAGAGCATGGCAAAGATAGGATCTTTACAACCTAATAGCTCCTTTTATTAGGTGGGTAATTATATATGAATCCCTGAATGAAATATTTTGAGCAAAATGGCACTGTAACAGAAATAATAATTCAGATTATTTTTTTACAGTTTTATGTCAGGAAGGAAATCTGATGTCAAAGAGAGGGCTTGTTCAAATGGTTCATTAGAAAGTCTGGTCCATTTGCAAAATGTTTCCTTCAACAAGAGTGCTTGTTCGATTTACTGAGTTGTTCTTTTTTTTTTTCCTGGAAGTACTTTCAAAGAACTATGTGGTGTTATTCAATGGAACAGAATGCTTTTGTTCAATATTTGGGCACTGAGGTAGACAACTGTGGACTGACTTGAAGTAAAGCATTTCTTAACATAGCAATGAATACTTTCAAAATAATCTACTACTTCAAACCGGAAAATGGTATTAAACTACCAGAACTTTCTCAACAGCCCAGAACGCATTCCCCTGTCTATTATTTTAAAAAGGGAAGAAGAACCACTTTTCAGAGGCATTTGATATCCATGAGAGACAGCCCAATTTTCAGGTTGGGGTGTGCTAAAAACCTCAAATTTCAAACTTCAAGGAATGAGCTATACTGAAAGCTGCTGTGTAAACTCTTGTGTAAAGTCAGGAGAACCAGAATTTTTACAAAATTCAAAGCCTTTCCAATCTGTCAGTGATGTCAGGACATGGAATCTTTAAAAGTCACTGAAACTATGCTACCCACTTCAGTCAGTTACATTTCCTCCACACTCCTTGAAAATTTCAGTAAACAAATATAATAGTTTATTTTAGCAGTTGGTGATCCTAATAAGTCGTATTGTTATGACTTGATTATCCAGTGGAAGCATTTATGTGTACTCAGGAGACTGATTTCATTAATTCAGTGATTTTTTTAAACATAAAATTAGTTCAAAACGGCTTCTGCAGAGCTCGTGTTCCCATAACCTTTCCAGTGATTCGCGTGTATACAGTAAAGTTGCCCAGGGTTCCAGATGACATGTGAATTCCCAGGTCTGTGACTGGTGTGAGGCAGCGAGGTTCAGTCTAGCTTATCAATCTAGCTCATTCCACACAGGACCCTTTAAACATATAAATCTCTTTGAGTCCCACAGGGTAAAGCTGAACAGGCAGCCAGCATCTCTGCCACCAGGAGTCATTCTCTGTGAATGGGAAAAAAAAAAAAAAAAAAAAAAAAAAAAAAAAACATCAAACTTGGCAGGAGGACTCAGGTTTTTATAAGCTATTCCGAAACGCAAAGCAAGAGCCTGCTTTTAAGGACTTTGTTATTTTTCTTCTATTTCATTTTGATAAGAAAGTAATTTTCATTCCTCCAGAAATTTCTGCGTTTGTTTAAACTGACAAAAATAAAGAGGGCTCCGAGTGTATTCAAAACATTTGTATAATGCTCTAGACAAAAGTTAAGTATTTCTTAGTGCTTACAGCCGCCTCCATATAGTCGACCCATAATCTTCTAGAATATTTAAATAACATAGCTTCATATTTGGCTATTATTAAATACGTACTCAGTTCAACAACCCAGATAAAACGTTTCAAACCAAGGATATAAGAAGCAAACTTTTGTCAGGGCTTTCTTTTAGGGATTGGATGTAACAATGGTTTGGGTTTTTTCAAAATAAAGATTGCTAATAATGCGGCCCACGCTTCATGCTCTGCAAAGGTGGCCATTCCAAAAGGAGACTGCAGACAACATGTCTAAGCCAAAGCTTGCCATTCACTGGCATTTCCAAGAAACAACTTCTCAAGCACAGGCCTTTCCAAGATATGCTCTGAGTTTGTTCTCAGAGATGATTGTTGAAACTTCACTCTCCTTTTGGAGCCTTCTTCTGACTTTGTTTAAAGAAGCATCTTAAAGTCACCTACAAAGGGAACACAGTGTCTCAGACACGGTAGATGTGCTGAGTCCCACAAATGTTACTTCTTAAGAGGCTTCCTACCATTTTACATACAATCTTAGCCTGGGTTTTGGAGGTTTTGGAATGCCGATTTCCAGTCAGTGAGGCAAAGAAAAATGGGAAACACCCAAGTCCTGGATGAATTTAAAGAAACCAAAAGTAATGTGAACTTTAAAAAGATGCAGAGCAATAATATAGTGTCTATACATTCTCTCTTCCTTATCTGATCCTCATTATGCAAACACAGTTTTATCTCCACGGTCAAAATTTAGTATCATGGCCTGGTATCCCTGGGTATACCTCCTTACCATAATTTCAAGAATAAAGAGCTCAGGGCACCCAGAAGTCACCACACACTCAAATACAAATTTCCTTTTCCAAACTGAAATTCAAAGCAACATTGTCATCATAAACTGAAGCTTTGTGCTTTAGTATTTCTAGAGTCATTTGAATACTTGAGAAAAATCACACCTAGGTGTTTTGTGTGATTCCCCATTGAACTGAACAAATATGTCCCCATATCTCAGTCTACCTTGTTAGTCAATAATTGCTTCCAAAGGGATTTGATTTGTCAAAGAAATGCTGTATTTCTAGTCAATGAGGTTAGGGAGGAGACAGTGCAGTGCCCATATGAGCAAATGCGAGTAACTTCTGATCTGACTCACCCCTTCTGCCATTGGATAATTCTTCACTGGGAAGACTTCCAGCAACGCAGCAACACTCTGAAGGGTGTTTTTCTCTTGCTCTCAGCTTTGTGCTTTACCATCTTACGATTTTTATTTTTGCTTGATCGGAGAGCAACAGCAAAACTGTGCAAGAAATAGCAAACATGGAGGCATGGGCCAAGGGGATCTCACTGTGTGTTCGAGGTGTATTTTCAGATGCAAGAAAGGAATGTTGGAGAGGAGGGAAAAATGTGTTTTTTATTATTGTAGGGTAAACCTGACGATTCTGAACTTTGTGAATTGTCAGCTTGTTTGGGGGGAACGGGTGGGGTGGGTATGAGGGGGTACTTTTTATAAGTAATATTTAATTTATTATTTAGAAGTGGCTTCTTTTTTGGATAATTTATGATACACAGGGAGAAGTGGTTGGGATCTAGGCATGTCTGTTAAAGCTGCAGTGTTTTGTATCTCAGTGCAGAGCGCAATGAAACATCCAGGCCAAGCAAAGCCTTCACTAAAATTCCACCATCTCTACCTTCTCCCTACGGAGGGTTTCAAAGAAGATGACGCCAAACCTAAAGTCACTCGGGTAGCATCTTGCAAACCAGTGCTATTCATTCTCTCAAAGGGCTTTGCAACTCAAACTGTTAGTGTGATAGTGATGTGGTTATTTGATAGAAATGGGTATACTACAGCTTTAATAGCCTTAGTGGAAAGAGAAACTTTTTGTTGTTACAAAACACTTTTTTTTAACGGAAAGGTGTTTTGAGCCCACAAAAGTCTCTTGGGATTGTCAGACTCTAGCATTGTTAACCAAATTAGAGTAGTGATTGCAATATTTAAGTGTAAATGTTGTTCTATGAGAAAGGAAGCTTGCTTACCGTTTAAAACACGATGACTGTTTCTACACACGAACTTGTATACTACTACACAAGGAAAAGGGGGTTTTGTAATCACCGTAGAACAGTCTCCTATTCATTTTTTTATAGAAATGTTATTCCAATGGTGCATTTTTTGTTTAATAAATAAAGTTTTGATACAAAAATTCCTTATTCACTTTATTCCTAATAAGTGACTCTTCTTCTCCAGCACCCAGCTAACATCGGCTCCGGCTGGTCTAGACCTCGACTCAGGATACCTACGGTCGATCTCTTATTAACATCTGTGGCAGTACGTTGTCACGGCTTAGTCATAGCTTATTACATCTTATACACTTTCCTGCACGCTCCCAGTTTGTACTCAATCATGGCTGCTGACGTCTACACCGCTTTACTGCAGCCCCGTCCCAGGCTGTCCGATCTTGGTTTACACTTCTGCATGGCAGAAATAGAAATCTAAGCTCCCAACTTCCACACGGCAGCTCAATAGCTCAAATGCTTTCCTCTAGATCAGCCGTTCTTAACCCGTGCTTGTGACTTCCAAAAGGATCGCTTATCAGATATCCTGGATACCAGATATTCCACCTCAGGATTTACAACAGTAAGAAAATTACAGTTATGAGGTAGCAAGAAAATAATTTTGTGGTTGCCGGTCACCACAACTTGAGGAACTGTAATAAAAGGGTTGCATCATCAGGAAGGTTGAGAACCACCACTCTAGAAACAGAGACAGAAGAAGTCTCAAATTATTCTTTCACAGACTCATGTTGGGTTCCAGGATTCACAAACCACACAAAAACTGAGGTCAGTCAGACAGGGATGGTTTATTGAGCATTAGCCTCAGGACTGATTAACCAGAGCCTCGGGCTAGATTCGGCAGCCGAACTGTGTGTGACACTGAGTTAAGATCCTATAAGATTTTTAAGCCTGAAGTCTACAAACACCTGTGTCAAGTTATTCCACCAGTCAGGATTTATGGATAAGGGGATTTCCATAGCAACATGTCTTTGCTCCCATTGGTTTAGATATTCAACTATGACAAGGGACTTTTCTTAGCTAATATTCATGCCTTTACTTGCCGATCAGGATGTCAGTTACTCGTATACATGTATGTGTCTCTCTGCCAAGTAGGAAGTCAGTTCCCAGGGAGGCCTTGGGAAATTAACCTTTACTCAACTATTACCCCAAATGGTAGTCTTATTTTAAATAGTTTCTTATATCTCTTATGATGGGGCCCACTGCAGGGGCAGCATTTAAAAGCAAATACCATAAAAGCTTATATACAGGTGCAGGAAGTGCTGCTGGATGGTTAATTCATCCTATTTATTATTGAATCCCTCCTCAGCTTAAGTCATCTTTTGGTAAGCATCCATACAGGATACATGTATCTTCATGCCCTTATCCAATTGGGTTGAGGTATCCACACATGTCTTCCCAGATGTCTCACCAAATTTCCAAGCATGTGCCTTCTAAATCCCAGTCCATTAAGTATATCACTGTGGAAATATTGTGAGGACTTACTGTTTCACCCAAGTTTCAGGTAGTTCTATGGGCTTCCTACGCACCTCCTTCTCCTGCCAACATACCACCTTTGATAGTCATATTTCTCTGGATCTGTCTTTCACAGCCCATGCAGTTTGTCTCCTAGGTTCAGGCTATCTACAGTCCATAGCTGGTGCTGTCCTTCTTGTTTGTTCTATGGTACAGGTATCTCCAAAATGCCAGGGTCTTTGCAACTGGGCTTCAACTTCACCAACAGGCTCTCTTGGGCTCTCTTAGAGACTCTGACCCTAGAACATGGCACCAAGCCAGAAAATTTAATTAGCATGTTACTTTATTTTAAAACTGATTACACATTAATCATAAACTACTCTTCTCTGTAACAAAACAACCAACAGTGAGTTAAGGATGAGTTCCCTCCATGAACCCTTCAATCCTGGAGTTTTGACTGCAACTCAATAATGACATCTCCAGGCCTGTCTTTAAGAACTCTAGCCATGATGTACAGTACCAGGTCTCAGATGCTCTCCATAACTGCTTCATGCCTTTAAAACCAGTACCACCTGGTTGACCCTTATCAAGTTGAGCTTCCAATTGTGGACCCTCTAGATCATGGCTTTCATGTACAGAGTCTGAGAATACATCCAGAAGATGTTTATCTTGAAAATGCTACTTTCTGTTTGTTAATTGTGTCTGATTCTTCCACACCAATGTCCAGAACAACATATTTTTAATTCAACACTTCAAACAATTTTTAAAAGAGGCCATGGAGGGGCTGAGGATTTAGCTCAGTGGTAGAGCGCTTACCTAGGAAGCGCAAGGCCCTGGGTTCGGTCCCCAGCTCCAAAAAAAAAGAACCAAAAAAAAAAAAAAAAGAGGCCATGGAGGAGTGCTGGTTTCTGGCTTGCTTCCCATGGCTTTTTTTCAGTCTGCCTTTGAATAGAATCCAGGACCAATGGCCCAGTGGTGGCACTGTCCACAGTGAACTGGTTATCAATCACAAAAAAAGACTGTAGGCTTTCCCACAGGCCATTCTGAGAATGAAAAGTTTTTTGTCCATTGAGGCTTCCTTTTCTCAAGTAACTCTAACTTGTGTCAAGCCAAAACATAAAAGTAGGAAGCATTCTGACCATGATGAGATTCCAACTCTTTGAAACCATAAGGCAAAATGAACTCATCCCTAACTCACTGTGGTTGTTTTGTTACAGAGAAGAGTAGTTTATGATTAATGTGAAATCAGTTTTAACATAAAGTAACATGCTAATTAAATTTTCATTCAATATTTTGGTCCAGCAAGAAGGTTCTGTAATTACTGGCTGCAAGGGTCTTCTAGTCCATCTCATTTTCTTCAGCCCATTACTATTCCATTAAGAAAAGGATTTAGAAATCTGCAAGGAATTGGTAAACCCAGTTCACCTCTACTAGGACTGTCAGTGGGAATAATCGCTGTGTTGAACTGTGTGGAAGTTCTTAAATAAGACGTGCATTGCTGTCTGGTCTTGCAAAGCTGTTTCTCCATATTTTTCTAAAGAACTGAAAATAAGGACTCAACAGACACTTGGAAGCCTGAACCTCCCACATCTTTCCTGGAGTATTTTTCATAACAACAAAAATGTAAAAGAAGCTCAAATGTCTATAGAATACCAAAAGGGAACCGTGAAGTACATTCACAGATTGGAAGATCATTTATTTGCTTTAAAACATAATAAATATTTTCATACGGGTCAGTGTGAATGAACCTTTAGATTTTGTGCTTAGTAAAGTAAACCAGCCCCCAAATATAAAGACTATGTGATTCTACTGATATGACATGCGCCTAAAAGTAAAATTCAGAGGCAGAGAATAAACAGTGGTTGTCAGCCACTGCAGGTCAGGGACAAAGAGTAATGTTTGCTCGATAGGTGCAAATGTTCCATACTGGTAGATTAAAAATATTTTGGAAATAGATATGATGTAAGTGAAACAAGAAAAATGTTCGTACATTTAATATTAATAAGCCACACATAGCAGAATGGTTGGCATGGTAAATCCTATGTTGCATATAGCTTACCACAATTTAATATCTCCAAATAAGAATTTAGCTGCCAAATTCTATATACTAATAGGTACCTTAAGACTACTTATATTCAATATTACACCTATTAAAGGCACTCAGTATGTGATGGCAAAGAGAAGGGGAGCATAAATCACAAAAACCATCTGTCTGTCTGTCTGTTTCTCTGTCTGTCACAGACATACAGGAATCATTTTATAGCCAGTTTGTGCAATCATCTCTTACAAAAGAAAGTTCTGTCACAGGAGGCTATAAGGGATGATCATTTCCAATGGAAAATGGGTTATTTCAAAAAGGTTAAATAATTTTCTGGTGCTTGGTCCAGGGAAGAGAAACTTAAAGAATAAGCTACTTTCTCTACTGTAGACATTTTGAAGGGAGGATTGAGAGAACGGCTAGGAATACCCTCCAGAATATTCGTTATTTAACTATATAGAAACCATAGTGTATATTCAAATGAATATAGGAGTATATACATATACACATACACACATATACGCATATATATACATACATACATATGTATGTGTGTGTGTATATATATATATATATATATATATATATATAATCTGAGAAAAATAATCAAAGAGGTCTACACAAAATAAGAACCTCTAAAAGACCGTCCTTGCCTCTTGCATATACACACACAAAATTCTCCATACTTACATGTTAATTTTGACATGTTTTTAAGTTATTCACTATTCTTAAAATTCTGCTAGATATGCATCCTGTCACTTTTCTTCCTCATGTTTATCTTAATACACATGATGCTTTCCTCAAATCCTCTTTGTACTCTTTCAAGTGGACTCTAACTCTTTAAAATACTGAACACTAACTGCTTAAATTGCCAGACCCAATTGTAGTCCTAGTGGGCCTAGAACTCACTACATAGCCAAGCCTGACCTGAAACTCCAGATCTCCCTGCTTCATCTTTCCAAGTGATGGATTAACCGGCGTGTCAGGCAGACAACACAACTTTCTTTTTGTTCTATTCCAATCTGTTCCCTTAGAAAGATATTTCTTTATATATATAAAAATACAAAGCAGTTTGCCAAGAAACACTTCACGTATTATAAAAGTTATATCTGACAAGGCTGCCAGGTCTCCTGACTCAGCCTGTTTTCCCTACCTTCCTTTGAAGTTATTTTTAACCAATTTATATATCTCTAGTGCAAGGGAGGGCTATTCATAGCAATGTGTGTTGACCTCAGTTTTTTAATTATTCACAACAGTACCCTTCATTTTGTTTGTTTGTTTTGTATTTCTGACATTTGTGTTGAATGACTCCTTTGAGCCACAGTTAGATGAAAAGTTATCAAATACAGATCCCAGCAGCTTAATGAATCTATAGTGACTGCTGTATGAACTCTCAAAAGGATTTTTTTCTTACTTTCTTGTTCCCCAGATCACAGGTAGGTGAGGGACAGAAGAACCTTAAAGCACAAAGAACACATTCTTCCTTTTCTTTCTTCACTTACAACTTTTGACAGATGAGAAATGGGCTAGAGATCATTGGTTCGCTGCTTATGATTTGCTCCCAACCATAGATGTCTACAGTAATCGCTGGTGTGGAGAATGATAATTTTTCTTTCTCAGTTAGTGAAATGAGCCAATTCAATCCAGATTAGATTATATTAAATGCAGGTTTATTGGGAAGCTGCTCTCTCGGGAGTTCACTGGTGCCAAGGAATAGGAATGTCACTATGGGGAGAGGGAAGAGAAAGCTAGAAAGAGCATGTACAGAGAAAGAGGGGGAGAGAAGGGGAGAGGAAAAGAAGCATACAAAATGTCTGGATTATATAGGGATGAGCCCCTGGGGGAAGGTCAGCCAGCCTCTGGGATAGAAATTGAGGATATGACAGGGTATGCCAAGTAGGGACTGAGAGATGCTGGGAAAACCTGGAAGGTAGATCTGTTTAGATATGTAAACTATGCACCCCAGTCCCTTATCTTGGTGTCTAAAACAAACAGAGAGAAGGCATAATGTACAGATAACTCTGCTGAACATCTGGATTTTAAGGCCAGTGAGTGAAAAGTTTGTTGTTGTTGCTGTTGTTGTTGTTGTTATTTGTTTGTTTGTTTGTTTGTTTGTTTTAGTTGAAAGGAATTTTGGGACTTTATAGATCCTCATCCTTTTTTTAAATTTTATTACATTTTAAATGTAATTACATTTCAAATGTCATCCCTTTTCCTCCCTCTCCCATACCCCATCCCCCCTCCCCCTGCTTCTATGAGGATGCTCCTACTCCCACCCACCCACTCCCACCTCAATGTCCTGGCACTCCCCTACACTGGTGATATAAGCCTTCATAGGACCAAGGGGGTTTCCTCCTATTGATGCTGGACAATGCCATCCTCTGCTACATATGTGGCTGGAGTCATGGGTCCCTCCATGTGTACTCATTAATTGATGGTTTCGTCCCTGTGAGCTCTGGTGGGGTCTCGTTGGTTGATATTGTTGTTCTTCCTATGTTGTTGCAAACCCCTTAAGCTCCTTCAGTCTTTTCTCTAACTCCTTCATTGGGGGTCCCCTTGCTCAGTCCAGTGGTTAGATGCAAGCATCCTAATCTGTATCAGTAGAGCTCTGGAAGAGCCTCTCATGGGTCACCCATATCTGGCTCCTGTCAGCAAGCACTTCTTGGCATCAGCAAGAGTGACTGGGTTTGGTGGCTGCATACGGGATGGATTCCCAGGTGGGCCAGTCTCTAGATGACATTTTCTTCAGTTTCTACTCCACTCTTTGTCCCTGTATTTCCGCCCATGAGTGTTTTGTTCTCCCTTCTAAGAAGAAATGAATCATCCACATTTTGGTCTTTCATCTTCTTGAACTTCATATGATCTGTGAATTTTTTCTTAGGTAGTCTAAACTTTTGGGCTAATATCCACTTATCAGTGAGTGCATACCATGTGTGTTCTTTTGAGACTGGGATACCTCACTCAGGATGATTTTCTAGTCACATCCATTTGCCTATGAATGTCGTGAAGTCATTGTTATTAATAGCAGAGTAGTACTCCATTGTATAAATGTACCACATTTTCTGTTTCCATTCCTCTGTTGAAGGACATCTGAATTTTTTCCAGCTTCCAGCTATTATAAATAAGGCTGCTATGAACATTGTGGAGCATGTGGCCTTGTTATATGTTGGACCATCTTTTAGGTATATGTCCAGGAATGGTATAGCTGGGTTCTCAGGTAGTACTATGTACAATTTTCTGAGGAAACCTCAGACTAATTTACAGAGTAGTTGTACCAGCTTGCAATCCCATCAACAATGGAGGAGTGTTCCTATTTTTCCACATCCTCGCCAGCATCTGCTGTCACCTTAATTTTTGATCTTAGCCTTTCTGACTGGTGTGAGGTGGAATCTCAGGGTTGTTTTGATTTGAATTTCTCTGATTACTAAGGCTGTTGTACATTTCTTTAGGTGCTTCTCGGCCATTTGATATTCCTCAGTTGAGAAATCTTTGTTTATCTCTGTGCTCCATTTTTAACAGGGTCATTTGACTCTCTGGAGTCTAATGAGTTCTTTATAAATATTGGATATTAGCCCTCTATCAGATGTAGAATTGATAGACTTTTTTCCAATCTGTTGGTTACCATTAGTCCTATTGACTGTTTTTTTTTAATTTTTAATTAGATATATTTCTTTACTTATATTTCAAATGTTATTCCCCTTCCGGGTTTCCTGTCCATAAGCCCTCATCCCTTCCCCTCCCCCTCCCCCATAAAGGCATTCCCCCTTACATTCCCCTTACTGCCCCCCCCATATTCCCCTGCACTGGGGGATCCAACCTTGGCAGGACTAAGGACTTCCCCTTCCACTGGTGCCCCAACAAAGCTATTCTATGCTACATATGCAGTTGGAGCCCTGCAGAAGCTTTTCAGTTTTATGAGGTCCCATTTGTAGATTCTTAATGTTAGAGCATAAGCCATCAGTGTCCTGTTCAGGAAATTTTCTCCTGTGCCTATGTGTTCAAAGCTCTTCCCCACTTTTTTTTCTTCTAATAGTTTGAGTGTATCTTGTTTTATATGGAGGTCCTTGATCCACTTGGACTTCAGCTTTGAACAAGGAGAGAAGAATGAGTCAATTTGCATTCTTCCTCAGGCTGACTGCCAGTTGAACCAGCACCATTTGTTGAAAATGCTGTCTTTTTCCATTGGACAGTTTTAACTCCTTCATCAAAGATCAAGTGACTGTAGGTGTGTGGGTTCATTTCTGGGTCTTCAATCCTATTCCATTGTTCTACCTTCCTGTCTCTGTACCAACACCATACAGTTTTTATTACTGTTGCTTTGTAATGTAACTTGAGGTCAGGGATGGTGATACCCCAGAATTTTGTTAATTGTTGAGAATAGTTTTTGCTATCCTGTGATTTTTGTTATTCCAAATGAATTTGCAAATTGCTCTTTATAATTCTATGAAGAATTGAGTTGGAATTTTGTTTGGAATTGCACTGATTCTGTTGATTGCTTTTGGCAAGATGGCCATTTTTCCACTATTAATCATGCCAATCCATGAACTTGGGAGATCTTTCCATCTTCTGAGATCTTCACTTTCTTTCTTCAGAGACTTGAAGTTCTTGTCATACATATATTTAACTTGCTTGGTTAGAGTCACACCAAGGCATTTTATATTATTTGTGGCTATTGTGAAGGAAGTCATTTCCCTACTTTCTTTCTCAGCCTGTTTATCCTTTGAATAGAGGAAGGCTACTGTTTTGTTTGAGCTAATTATATATCCAGTCACTTTGCTGAAGTTGTTTATCAATGGTAAAAGTTCTCTGGTGGAATTGAAAGTTTTAAATTTCTAAACAAAGATCATTTTACACAAAGGCTAGCCATTGTACTTTTCAATCTTTGAGAATTCATATATGTATGTGTATATAGAGAGATATAGATACACACACACACACACACACACACACACACACACACATATATATATATATATATATATATATATATATATATATATATATATATATATATATACCTAATCTACCCTCATTTCTTCACTTCATCTATCTCTTTTTTTTTAATGAAGATTATTTGGGGCATGAGAAGAGGGTTATGGGACAGAAATGGAACAGAGTGGGACAGAAAGAGAGAGGAGAGAGGAAAAAAAGAAAAGAGGTTGGCCTGGAACAGGTAGAGAGACGTGGGGTTGGGTGGGAAAGGACAAGGAGAGAGAAAGATACTCCATCTGTCACTTTAACATCATAGTTGGTAAAACAACAAAACAAATTTCCTCATTTATACAGAAAAAAAGGAGCTTTTGTTGTTGTTTTGCAAGATTCTTCTCCCTCCTCTTTCTGTTTCTTCTTTTCCCTCTAGTACTTTTTAAAATTCCATTAACATTTTAAAAAGAAACTAGCATATGTACTGTATGTGCCACAACAGCAAGTTAAAGTCATTGCGATTCTTCATCTTTAGACACCTTTGAAAGGTCCTAACGTTTATGCTACATTTTCCTATGTCTAATTTATATACTTCAGTCTAAATTTAACCTTCTTTTTTGTTTATCAATTTTTGTCTTTTCTGTTATTTTTTTACTTCATTTGCAGCTAATTCTTTGACTCTCCTTAACTCTAGAAATCAAAATTTGATACAATAAATACTAAGGCAATTATTTCTGAGATAATCCAAATGTTCTCATTAGCAGTTCAAAAGATTTCTTGAAATAAATAAAAGAAGTAATTTCTCTGCAATTCCTTTCAGGTTTTAATTAACATTCCTCTTTATATAGTAATGACAGTCCTTTAATTTCCCTGTCTTTGCTAATATCTCTTCTGACTCTTTATGTAAGTTTGACAAAGTACCTGTAAGTAGAATAATTTTTCATCCTTCCAATATCTCGTAAGGATTTAATTCTTGCACTATTCTTTGATTCTATGGTGGGTTCCCAAAGCTATTTTTCTTTTCTTTGTATTTAAGATGAAATTATTCTTTGACGCGAAGTGCTCCTAACAATGCTAGCATTTCAATTGTGTAAATGTGACTCATCTGTCATGTTATTCCTATTTCTTCCCCAAAAAAAATTATGTTTAAAAAAGTTAATGATAGCACTTATTTCATAGGATGTGGTGGACTGGAATTTAAATTAGTAATGCATCCGAAGCCCACAGTATAACTTTGGATCTTGGCAAAATCATCAATGAATTCTACCTCTAGTTATCTCCGTGTTCATCCTTCCATTGACATTTTGAATTTTTCGAACACTTTAAAAAGTAAAGGTGGAAATTTAGTAAAATTGAGGCCTGATGGGGCTCTAGCTTTATACATAGAATTTTCCCACATATAGGTAGATTATAAAGGTATTTATGAAATGTATGCTATTTTATGAAATATTTTTACTTTTTAAAAATTCATCTAAACAGTTTTATTTTTACAGCTCAATGTTAAAACCATTGAATAAAGGGAACATATCTAGAACTCACACATTTATGCAACATAAGCTTATATGTATATACAACTACTGTTTAAATGAGATGCTGTAGACAGGAGAAAGCTCAGCCGTCCTCCAAATCAGCACTCCTAAGAACCTTGTAAGAAACATGATATTTGAAAAGATTTTTTAATTAAAAGAAAAGACCTAAAATCTTCAATACTGTAAAAATGTGGTTCAGATCAAAGTAGTTACATGAGCAAATATACACAAATATTAAAGGGCATTTTAAAACTAGTCGAAATTTTGAACTATTTTTGAAGTAAATTGTTTGTAGGAAAAAAAGGGGAACTTGTAAAACCAATGCTCTAAAATCATTAATGTTACCAGTCATAAAGAGGTGCATATTGTTAACAATCCTTCTAAGCTTCGCCCAACAGTTAACTGGCAACAGTCAGGTAGGCCTGGCATCTACAAAAGGGGCTGTTTGGCCACTACCCCTTCTCTTAGCTCTCTCTGCCCCTGCCTCTTTCTCTTCCCCCTTCTCTCTCCATGTGTTCTTTGTCTGCATCTTCTCTCTCTCTCTCTCTCTCTCTCTCTCTCTCTCTCTCTCGCGCGCGCGCGCGCGCGTTCTGTCTTTCTCTGTTTCTACTCCCTTCTCAACTCCCCTTCCCATGCCCTAAATAAACTCTATTCTATACCATATCTGTTATATGGCTGGTACCTCAGGGGGAAGGGATGCCTCTTCATCCCTCCCACCCCAAGACACCCCTCCGACTACTCCAGACCTCTATAAAACATACCCTGGCCCCCTCTTTTTGTAAAGCACAAGTACTATAATTGCTTTTAATTTCAAGTTATATATAGATCCATGGAGCTTTATTGTGACCCAATGAGCACACAGCAAAAGCAACAGAGATTCATGCCTATATGACCTCTGTCTTAATAGAGTTTTCTATGATATAGTAATATAGTGGAGAGAGGATATTCCTGAGAATATCCAAGCAGAAATATAAAAATACTCTTGAACCTGAAACACTGGTTCACACCCTGTGGGTCACAACCCCTTTCACATGGAGTAACCCTTTCACAGGGTTACCTAAAACCTTTATAAAACTCTGATATTTATATTACAATGCATAATAGTAGCAAAATTACAGTTCTGAAGAAGTGTAAGAGTCCATGATCCTCCAAAGAATGAAGCCCTGGACTCAAATCCTATGTTAACAGAAAGAGCATTTTATTCTGCAGAAGTCCAGCCCGCTGGGGTCTCCCATTACTGGAATAGAGAGACACCCCAGAATAGTGAGCCTGGATGCCAGATGTAAGCATTTTAGGGAATTTTAGGGCAGGTAACCTCTATGTTAATCTGTTGAGTCCATCTCTATGGACATTCCATTACCAGGGTGTAGGGAGTAGGTCCTTGCTGGGGAGGTCTGGAAACTGCTGCTAACCCATTGTCCTTGCCTCAGGCCATTTGGCCTAGTAGACTCTGAGGCCTGGACTTGCCTGGCATTGCCCAGTTCTTTGAAAGAGAGATTTAGGCCTAGTCTCCTTACCTGCCAATTTAGAGCCTGTCATGGAATCAAAATAGCCTTCCCATTAGCAATGAAGATAATTTTATGGATGAGGAGCACCACAGAAGGAGGAGTTTACTAAAGGGTCACAACATTGGAATGGTTGAAAACCACTGCCTTAGAATATACAGCCACCAAAACTAAATAAGATGGATGAAGCTAAGAAGTGCAGGCTGAGAGGAACCGGATATAAATGTCTTCTGAGAGACACAGCCAGAGCATGTCAAATACAGAGGTGAATGCTAGCAGAAAACCATTGAACTGAGAATGAGACCCCCATTGGAGGAATTAGAGAAAGGATTGAAAGAGCTGAAGGGGCTTGCAACCCCATAAGAACAACAATGCCAACCAACCAGAGCTCCCAGGGACTAAACCACTACTCAAAGACTAAACATGGACTGACTCAGGGCTCCAACTGCATATGTAGCAGAGGATGGCCTTGTTGGGCACCAATGGATGGAGAAGTCCTTGGTCCTGCCAAGGCTCGACCACCAGTATAGAGAAATGTTGGGGGGCTGTGTAAGGGGGGATGGATGGATGAGGAGGGAAACACCTTTATAGAACAAGGGGAAGGGTATGTTTTGGGGCTTATGTCTGGGAAACCAGGAAAACAAATAACATTTGAAATGTAAATTTAAAAAATCCAATAAAAAAGAATATATAAGAAAAGTCTCAATGGAAGAAAGACTATATTTGTGACACAGTGAGGAGAGACTAAATACATGGACAAAGTCAGAAATGACTATTGATCATGAACCAAAACCAGATTTTTTAAAACAGATTCATTTTTTTACAGAATACAAAAATAAAGACAGAATGTGTCTAGATTCCACTTAGTAATAAAATCTATGCTTAAATGAAAGTATTCAAAATCTATAATAATGTAAAAGCACACATTGTGTCATGCAATAACAGTATTAGTTTCTAAACATACCTATCAAACATCTATCAGTTTGGATATTGTTTTGCTAAGATTCTGAAGAATAAGAAGTAACAAGAGGGAAGACAAGAAAGCTGCACTGATACAGATGTTGCCTGTTTACAGGCTTTGGAACTGAGTAGTTTCCATGTATGACACTCTTTTATTTTTAATTGGATGTTTTTAGTTCTTTTTTTTTTCGGAGCTGGGAATTGGATGTTTTTAAATTTACATTACAAATATTATCCCCTTTCCCCACCCAATCACCCACCCCTTCCCACCTCCCTGCCCTGATATTCCCCTACATTGAGGGGTCCAGCCTTGGCAGGACCAAGGGCTTCTCCTCCCTTTGGTGCCCAACAAGGCCATCCTCTCTTACATATGCAGCTGGAGCCATGGGTGTATCATGTGTACTCTTTGGGAAGTGATTTAATCCCTGGGCGATCTGCTTGGTTGGCATTGTTGTTCTCATGGGGTTGCAAACCCCTTTAGCTCTTTCAATCCTTTTTCTAACTTCTCCAATGGAGACCCCATTCTCAGTTCAATGGTTGGGGGCAAGCATTCTCCTATGTATTTGTTATACTCTGGCAGAGCCTCTCGGGAGACAGCTTTATCAGGCTCCTGTCAGCAGGAGTAGAAAAATAACATAGAAGACATTGGTAGAACAGAATAAAAAGAGAGCTGGAGGACAGAGATTTAAGAAATGTTGGTCAGATTCTGTGTCACACAAACATAAAGTAGTCTACTTAAATTTTCATTCTGGATCTTCCTGGTTGCTGCCGCCACAGAGAGCTCGTAGGCAGCACCCCATGAGCAAACTTGAGCCTCGGGACCACAGGTAAGACCAACTTTTCTGCTGCAGGAGACCTGCCTGGTGAACTCAGGACACACAGAGGCAAAATTCCTCTAGAAACGGGCACTTCCTGTGTTTACCGGGAGTCCCAAACCCGTGGATCCCGGCCCGCAGCAGCTCTCTGCTCCCAGACCCCATGGGAGAGAGACCTCACCGCCTGGTCAGTTGGGCACTCCTGAGGCTGCAGAGCGGAAGAGACCACCAACACTGCCCACCCCTGCCAACATCCCTGGACCAAGAGGAAACTGTATAAGGCCTCTGGGTTCCCGTGGGCGATGGCCCAGGAGCAGCAGGACCCCTGCGCCTGAGACACTGCCGGAACCTGAAAGGACAGACCGGATAAACAGTTCTCCGCACCCAAATCCCGTGGGAGGGAGAGCTAAACCTACAGAGAGGCAGACACACCTGGGAAACCAGAAGAGACAGCACTCTGCACACATCTCTGATGCCAGAGGAAAACACCCCACGAGAAAACTTGAGTCTCGGGACCACAGGTAAGACCAACTTTTCTGCTGCAAGTGAGCTGCCTGGTGAACTCCAGACACAGGCCCACAGGAACAGCTGAAGACCTGTAGAGAGGAAAAACTACACACCCGAAAGCAGAACACTCTGTCCTCATAACTAGCTGAGAGAAAACAGGAAAACAGGTCTACAGCACTCCTGACACACAGGCTTATAGGACAGTCTAGCCACTGTCAGAAATAGCAGAACAAAGTAACACTAGAGATAATCTGATGGCAAGAGGCAAGAGCAGGAACCCAAGCAACAGAAATCAAGACTACATGGCATTATCAGAGCCCAATTCTCCCACCAAAGCAAACACGGAATATCCAAACACACCAGAAAAGCAAGATCTAGTTTCAAAATCATATTTGATCATGATGCTGGAGGACTTCAAGAAAGACGTGAAGAACTCCCTTAGAGAACAAGTAGAAGCCTACAGAGAGGAATCGCAAAAATCCCTGAAAGAATTCCAGGAAATCATAAATAAACAAGTAGAGGCCCATAGAGAGGAGTCACAAAAATCCCTGAAAGAATTCCAGGAAAACACAATCAAACAGTTGAAGGAATTAAAAATGGAAATAGAAGCAATCAAGAAAGAACAAATGGAAACAACCCTGGATATAGAAAACCAAAAGAAGAGACAAGGAGCTGTACATACGAGCTTCACCAACAGAATACAAGAGATGGAAGAGAGAATCTCAGGAGCAGAAGATTCCATAGAAATCATTGACTCAACTGTCAAACATAATGTAAAGCAGAAAAAGCTACTGGTCCAAAACATACAGGAAATCCAGGACTCAATGAAAATATCAAACCTAAGGATAATATGTATAGAAGAGAGTGAAGACTCCCAGCTCAGAGGACCAGTAAATATCTTCAACAAAATCATAGAAGAAAACTTCCCTAACCTAAAAAAAGAGATACCCATAGGCATACAAGAAGCCTACAGAACTCCAAATAGATTGGACCAGAAAAGAAACACCTCCCGTCACATAATAGTCAAAACACCAAACACACAAAATAAAGAAAGAATATTAAAAGCAGTAAGGGAAAAAGGTCAAGTAACATATAAAGGCAGACCTATCAGAATTACACCAGACTTTTCGCCAGAAACTATGAAAGCCAGAAGATCCTGGACAGATGTCATACAGACCTAAGAGAATACAAATGCCAGCCCAGGTTACTGTATCCTGCAAAACTCTCAATTAACATAGATGGAGAAACCAAGATATTCCATGACAAAACCAAATTTACACAATATCTTTCTACAAATCCAGCACTACGAAGTATAATAAATGGTAAAGCCCAACATAAGGAGGCAAGCTATACCCTAGAAGAAACAAGAAACTAATCGTCTTGGCAACAAAACAAAGAGAAGAAAAGCACACAAAAATAACCTCACATCCAAATATGAATATAACAGGAAGCAATAATCACTATTCCTTAATATCTCTCAACATCAATGGCCTCAACTCCCCAATAAAAAGACATAGATTAACAAACTGGATACGCAACGAGGACCTTGCATTCTGCTGCCTACCGGAAACACACCTCAGAGACAAAGACAGACACTACCTCAGAGTGAAAGGCTGGAAAACAACTTTCCAAGCAAATGGTCAGAAGAAGCAAGCTGGAGTAGCCATTCTAATATCAAATAAAATCAAGTTTCAACTAAAATTCATCAAAAAAGATAAGGAAGGACACTTCATATTCAACAAAGGAAAAATCCACCAAGATGAACTCTCAATCCTAAATATCTATGCCCCAAATACAAGGGCACCTACATACGTATTAAAAAAAACCTTACTAAAGTTCAAAACACACATTTCACCTCACATAATAATAGTAGGAGACTTCAACACCCCACTCTCATCAATGGACAGATCATGGAAACAGAAATTACACAGAGACGTAGACAGACTAAGAGAAGTCATGAGCCAAATGGACTTAACAGATATTTATAGAACATTCTACCCTAAAGCAAAAGGATATACCTTCTTCTCAGCTCCTCATGGTACTTTCACCAAAACTGACCATATAATTGGTCAAAAAACGGACCTCAACAGGTACAGAAAGATAGAAATAATCCCATGCGTGCTATCGGACCACCACGGCCTAAAACTGGTCTTCAATAACAATAAGGGAAGAATGCCCACATATACGTGGAAATTGAACAATGCTCTACTCAATGATAACCTGGTCAAGGAAGAAATAAAAAAGAAATTAAAGACTTTTTAGAATTTAATGAAAATGAAGATACAACATACCCAAACTTATGGGACACAATGAAAGCTGTGCTAAGAGGAAAACTCATAGCGCTGAGTGCCTGCAGAAAGAAACAGGAAAGAGCATATGTCAGCAGCTTGACAGCACACCTAAAAACTCTAGAACAAAAAGAAGCAAATACACCCAGGAGGAGTAGAAGGCAGGAAATAATCAAACTCAGAGCTGAAATCAACCAAGTAGAAACAAAAAGGACCATAGAAAGAATCAACAGGGGTTGGGGATTTAGCTCAGCGGTAGAGCACTTGCCTAGTGAGCACAAGGCCCTGGGTTCGGTCCCCAGCTCCGAAAAAAAAAAAAAAAAGAAAAAAGAAAGAATCAACAGAACCAAAAGTTGGTTCTTTGAGAAAATCAACAAAATAGATAAACCCTTAGCCAGACTAACAAGAGGACACAGAGAGTGTATCCAAATTAACAAAATCAGAAATGAAAAGGGAGACAGAACTACAGAGGAAATTCAAAAAATCATCAGATCTTACTATAAAAGCCTATATTCAACAAAACTTGAAAATCTGCAGGAAATGGACAATTTCCTAGACAGATACCAGGTACCGAAGTTAAATCAGGAACAGATAAACCAGTTAAACAACCCCATAACTCCTAAGGAAATAGAAGCAGTCATTAACGATCTCCCAACCAAAAAGAGCGCAGGTCCAGACGGGTTTAGTGCAGAATTCTATCAGACCTTCATAGAAGACCTCATACCAATATTATCCAAACTATTCCACAAAATTGAAACAGATGGAGCACTACCGAATTCCTTCTATGAAGCCACAATTACTCTTATACCTAAACCACACAAAGACCCAACAAAGAAAAAGAACTTCAGACCAATTTCCCTTATGAATATCGACGCAAAAATACTCAATAAAATTCTGGCAAACCAAATCCAAGAGCACATCAAAACAATCATCCACCATGATCAAGTAGGCTTCATCCCAGGCATGCAGGGATGGTTTAATATACGGAAAACCATCAACGTGATCCATTATATAAACAAACTGAAAGAACAAAACCACATGATCATTTCATTAGATGCTGAGAAAGCATTTGACAAAATTCAACACCCCTTCATGATAAAAGTCCTGGAAAGAATAGGAATTCAAGGCCCATACCTAAACATAGTAAAAGCCATATACAGCAAACCAGTTGCTAACATGAAACTAAATGGAGAGAAACTTGAAGCAATCCCACTAAAATCAGGGACTAGACAACGCTGCCCACTCTCTCCCTACCTATTCAATATAGTTCTTGAAGTTCTAGCCAGAGCAATCAGACAACAAAAGGAGGTCAAGAGGATACAGATCGGAAAAGAAGAAGTCAAAATACCACTATTTGCAGACGATATGATAGTATATTTAAGTGATTCCAAAAGTTCCACCAGAGAACTACTAAAGCTGATAAACAACTTCAGCAAAGTGGCTGGATATAAAATTAACTCAAATAAATCAGTAGCCTTCCTCTACACAAAAGAGAAACAAGCCGAGAAAGAAATTAGGGAAATGACACCCTTCATAATAGACCCCAATAATATAAAGTACCTCGGTGTGACTTTAACCAAGCAAGTAAAAGATCTGTACAATAAGAACTTCAAGACTCTGAAGAAAGAAATTGAAGAAGTCCTCAGAAGATGGAAAGATCTCCCATGCTCATGGATTGGCAGGATTAATATAGTAAAAATGGCCATTTTACCAAAAGCGATCTACAGATTCAATGCAATCCCCATCAAAATACCAATCCAATTCTTCAAAGAGTTAGACAGAACAATTTGCAAATTCATCTGGAATAAAAAAAAACCCAGGATAGCTAAAACTATCCTCAACAATAAAAGGACTTCAGGGGGAATCACTATCCCTGAACTCAAGCAGTATTACAGAGCAATAGTGATAAAAACTGCATGGTATTGGTACAGAGACAGACAGATAGACGAATGGAACAGAATTGAAGACCCAGAAATGAACCCACACACCTATGGGCACTTGATTTTTGACAAAGGAGCCAAAACCATCAAATGGAAAAAAGCATTTTCAGCAAATGGTGCTGGTTCAACTGGAGGTCAACATGCAGAAGAATGCAGATCGATCCATGCTTATCACCCTGTACAAAGCTTAAGTCCAAGTGGATCAAGGACCTCCACATCAAACCAGATACACTCAAACTAATAGAAGAAAAACTAGGGAAGCATCTGGAACACATGGGCACTGGAAAAAATTTCCTGAACAAAACATCAATGGCTTATTCTCTAAGATCAAGAATCGACAAATGGGATCTCATGAAACTGCAAAGCTTTTGTAAGGCAAAGGACACTGTGGTTAGGACAAATCGGCAACCAACAGATTGGGAAAAGATCTTTACCAATCCTACAACAGATAGAGGCCTTATATCCAAAATATACAAAGAACTCAAGAAGTTAGACCGCAGGGAGACAAATAACCCTATTAAAAATGGGGTTCAGAGCTAAACAAACAATTTACAGCTGAGGAATGCCGAATGGCTGAGAAACACCTAAAGAAATGTTCAACATCTTTATTCATAAGGGAAATGCAAATCAAAACAACCCTGAGATTTCACCTCACACCAGTGAGAATGGCTAAGATCAAAAACTCAGGTGACAACAAATGCTGGCGAGGATGCGGAGAAAGAGGAACACTCCTCCATTGTTGGTGGGATTGCAGACTGGTACAACCATTCTGGAAATCAGTCTGGAGGTTCCTCAGAAAATTGGACATTGAACTGCCTGAGGATCCAGCTATACCTCTCTTGGGCATATACCCAAAAGATGCCCCAACATATAAAAAAGTCACGTGCTCCACTATGTTCATCGCAGCCTTATTTATAATAGCCAGAAGCTGGAAAGAACCCAGATGCCCTTCAACAGAGGAATGGATACAGAAAATGTGGTACATCTACACAAGGGAATATTACTCAGCTATAAAAAAAACAATGACTTTATGAAATTCGTAGGCAAATGGTCGGAACTGGAAAATATCATTCTGAGTGAGGTAACCCAATCACAGAAAAACACACATGGTATGCACTCATTGATAAGTGGCTATTAGCCCAAATGCTTGAATTACCCTAGATCCCTAGAACAAATGAAACTCAAGACTGATGATCAAAATGTGAATGCTTCACTCCTTCTTTAAAAGGGGAACAAGAATACCCTTGGCAGGGAATAGAGAGGCAAAGATTAAAACAGACACAGAAGGAACACCCATTCAGAGCCTGCCCCACATGTGGCCCATACATATACAGCCATCCAATTAGACAATATGGATGAAGCAAAGAAGTGCAGACCGACAGGAGCCGGATGTAGATCGCTCCTGAGAGACACAGCCAGAATACAGCAAACACAGAGGCGAATGCCAGCAGCAAACCACTGAACTGAGAATAGGACCCCCGTTGAAGGAATCAGAGAAAGAACTGGAAGAGCTTGAAGGGGCTCGAGACACCATATGTACAACAATGTCAAGCAACCAGAGCTTCCAGGGACTAAGCCACTACCTAAAGACTGTACATGGACTGCCCTGGACTCTGACCTCATAGGTAGCAATGAATATCCTAGTAAGAGCACCAGTGGAAGGGGAAGCCCTGGGTCCTGATAAGACTGAACCCCCAGTGAACTAGGTTGTTGGGGGGAGAGCAACAAGGTTGGGGAGGGGAACACCCATAAAGAAGGGGAGGGGGGAGGGGGATGATTGCCCGGAAACCGGGAAAGGGAATAACACTCGAAATGTATATAAGAAATACTCAAGTTAATAAAAAAAAATTTCACTCTGAAGAGCAGTAGAACAATCATGCCTCCTGGATTTTTTGACAGGTCCAGTCTTTGTAGTTACTATAATACAAGGAAGTTATAGCTTGAAAACTCAGTGTTAATTTATATGGTAAGTTGGCCATAGCTATTGGTGTGCAAACGAGAGTATATTCAGTAAAGACTGAGGGTGAAAACCAGAATAGAGTAAATCAAAAATGGATTATAAGACTATGAAATAAGCATAGTAATGGGTTTTGTCCTTGGAGAACATTTTTCCCTGAAGAATAAAAAACCCATGAGTAAATCGAACAGTAGGGCTGGTGTGTAAAACAATGATACAATGCTTGTTCAACACGCATAAAACACCAAAACCAAAACAAAATAAACAAAAGGTAACTAGATTCTTCATATTTTAAAAATGAACTGTAAAATGGTGATCAGGATAATTTCTATTTCAAAGCCTTTGTAGGCAATAAAATTTAAGGCTAAATAGCTATGTAATATAAGGAAAATCCATTCAGGCAAGGCATAGTCACTAAATATTTGTCTAAAATGTTGTAGGCCAAGAAGGTTGGTATGATTTAGATACAAAAAGATAGAGCCCTCCATGCATGATAACTGAAAACACTCCCCATTATCATTCAAGAGAACGGGGAAGCTGAAGGCAGGATTTAACCAGATAAACAACAGCACCAAATTTTAGCAGATCCTAATCTCTGGGATATTATAAACCTAAGGATGTTGAACTAGGGATACTACTTTGAGTTAAATGGTGATTCACGAGTTTTATGAAAGAACTAGGGAATCTGACAGTGTAGAAGAGAAGTCAGGCCTTCCTGCTTCTTTGCTGTTTGCATTTTATTATCTGAGCCATCTCCTTGGTCCTCCATTGCTGGATGGCTTTATATACTGTGTATTCACATGATGACTTCTATATCCCAGAGATCTAGTTGCAGTCCAAACTGAGTGCTGTCATTATTTAAGCATCTCCTGTCTCAATGTTGCATAAAAAATGTTTTCCTTCATCTCTGATTGGTTAAAACAGAGCTGATCAGCCCATAGCTGAACAGAAGAGCTAAGGCAGAACTTTTGATCCAAGTGAGGGGAGTCTCAGGTAAAAAGAGGAGAGAGAAGAGTTACCATGGGGAAGCTGACAATAGGAAAAGGAAAGAACAGGGGCAGCCAGGGGAAGACTAAAATCAAAGGTAACAGGGCATATGGTTGGGTAGTAGGCAGCATTGTCGGGATAAAATAGATGAGTATCTGTTCTGCTTGAAGCTTATTAAAAATATAAAAGTCTCCATGTTATTGGTTGGGAAAAGGTGAGGCATAGAAGATCCCAAACAATAACCTTTTTATACTCCATCACTCATATTTCTATTGACCTTAAGACACTAAAATTAATTTTAAGAAGATGAAAATGTATGATGGCCACCAAAGGAAACAAAACTGTAAGAAACAGATTTCTATCAGTGCTGGACTATGAAGTCTAAGAGGTCGTAAAAGCAGAAACAGGAGCAAAGGCAAAGACTCGAAGAGCAGGAATCTGAGACAGCCAAAGAGAAAAGTTCCAGCGCTATGCAAACTGACAGAGTCCGGATACTAGGTAAACGACAGCTCACAACTGATACTGGACCTCATAGACATCCCAGGTTTCACTTCTGAGACAAGCTGGGAGGAGATAGTAGGGATCCCAGTGAGGAGGGAAACACTTAGAACCTTAGAATCACTGGGAAAACTACGCAACGTGCTCTCTATCCAGTCTGGTTGTTGTATTGGATTGGTATCTATTTATTTGTTTGTTTACTTATTTGTTTTGTTTCGTTTGTTTGTAATACAAGGATGCTAGCCTTTGGCTTGCCTTCCTTACAGATTCCACCAGCAGAATCAGATTTCACATACAAAGATCCACTTACGAAGGAATAATGACTTTTTATCAATGTATGTACCGACAACATGATGACGTTTTTATTATTTATGACCCTTCAAAACTAAGTGGTAAGTAGGATTCCCTTAAGTATTGCATACCTGGTGAGCATTCCAGGCAATCCCTAAGATCTCTGTGAACCTCTCAAGGAAATTTAAGCTCCATCCTTTTTCCTGGGCTTCCAGGTTTTTTAAGTGTCGCAAATTCAATTACTCCTCATTAAAACTGAATGATTGAAAAATAAAAATGCTACGTAAATCAATTAAGATTGGATTGGATACAGAAGGGAGAAACAAAGCCTGTTGGGTTTTTTATATTTATTAAAGCAATGTAAATTTGCCTTGAAAATGTCCCTGAGTCATTTTATCAGAAGGATCAACATACCCCATCCACATTTTACTGGCTGGTTTTGTGTGTCAACTTGACACAAGCTAGAGGTATCGGAGAAAAGGGGGCTTCAGTGGAAGAAATGCCTCCATGAGATCCAGCTGTAAGGGATTTTCTCAGTTAGTAATCAAGAGGGAGGGCTCAGCCCATTATGCATAGTGGATTCCTGGGCTGTGGTCCTGGGTTCTATAAGAAAGCAGGTTGAGCAAACCAGGGGAAACAGGCAGTGAGAAGCATCCCTCCATGCCTTTGCATCAACTCCTGCCTCCAGTACAGCCCTGCTTGAGTTCCTGTCCTGACTTCCTGCAATGATGGACTGTGATCAGGAAGTGTAAGTTAAATAAACCCTTTCCTCCCCAACTTGCTTTTGGTCATGGTGATTCATTGCAGCAATGAACGCCCGAACTAAGACACACCCATGAAGTAGTTGCCCACTAACATTGTCCAATGTCTGTCTTTCCGTCTCTTCCCTATGCCTCTCTTCTCTGCACTCTCTATAGAAAAATCTGAAAATATTTAAAATAATTTAAAATATCTCAAAAATACTAAAGTTCTGCCATTCTTTCTTTCCCTTAGGAAGGTTCTACTTCTTTGGGATTCCCCTGTGCCTGTTAACCTCCACATTGGTCTCTCATTTTTTAATCCATATACTTAAATAATTTTTCCCTTGCAAAGATGGTACGTTTCAGATACAATTGTTGGAGGCTAGACTGGATTGGAGATTCCTCCGATGCCCTGTAGACAGGACGGACATTTCCCCTCACCTAACAAGGGTCAGGTCAAATAAAGCCAGCTATGGCTAGGTTCAGGGCCTTGGGAGGGGTCTACAATGTAAGAAATTATACGTGAAATTTCCCCAGTATCTGTTTACTCAAAGATTCCAATGGTGAAATCCTTTCTTTGCATCTTAGAATGCATCTTGCTAAGGGGGAACTTGAGATAGCCTGAGCTCCCAGTTTTCCTGCTGTGTGGTTCTTTTTGCTGACTTGTCTTGTTTCCTGACTCGAGGGGTATAGAAAACTGAGATGTGCCATTAATATACTTGTTGGCTTGGGTCATCCACTTTCCTAACACCACTCCAACCCCTAACTTTGGACTCTTTCCTCTTGTTACTTCATTTTTTTTTTGGTCCCTGGTCCTCATTACCTGTATGGAACCCTGATGTGTCTGGACCTGGTCAGATAACATTCATGATTAATCCATCCCTGAGCCAGACATAGTCACAAAGAAGTTGGAATTTGTTCTTTTGCCCATCTGTTCATGTATTCCTTCCCTGAAGCACAGAGGGGCAGAACAACTTACTGGAAGACCAAGGGATTAGCACAGTAAAGGAGCCAAATCTCAGAATCATTATCAGAAAGGACAATACATGTGTCTTAGGTGGTCATAGTCCATCAGAATTCTCTAAATTCTGGTTTACAATTCTGAAGAAGGACTTGAGAGATGCCACAGAGGACCTGGTCTAAGTTCCCAGAGTCTGCATGATGGTTCACAATCAGCTGAAACTCCAGTTAAACTCTCATCTAGGCCCACAAGGGCACCAAGCACACACACTCATACACATAGAATAAAAATAAATAAGTCTTTTTAAAGATAAAAAGAAAAAATAGTTTGTTGTTTTAATAAATTTACAAAACCAAATAGCTAATGCCTTTTTTTTCATCATGAGCAAGATGTTTAATTGACAGAGTACCAACCTTTGGACCTGCACATAAGTTAAAATATTTCATAGCATATTTATGTTTTGAGTAAACATCTTCTTAATTTTTAAGCACACATTCTTATACATTGGACACATACTCTTATCCAATGCAGAGAGATGAAAGCCATGGTGTTATCGTGTACAATACTCTTTTCAACAACCCAGCCTTTTTTGTGGGGTTTGCCAGATTTGGGTTAAATTCAAAAGGAAGGCTCTTTGAAATTTCATTTCTTGGAGCATTGCTTCCATTTCAAGAAGGAAACATTTACTGAATTAAGATGAAATAGTTTCCTGCATCCTCGCATCTGTCATTTTAAATTGGATACATTGTATCTCTGAATATTTCCTAAAATAAAACTTTTATAAGCATCTGGATTCATTGCTTCCTTGCTGATATTCCTTATAGATGAATGATTCCTTAATGACTCTTTCCATCTCAAAGGATGCATTAGACTCCAAAATTATGTGTTTAGATAACAATTCAAAAAGAGCCAATTTAATTTCTCCAGTTCTTTTTTTCTTTTACCTATAATTGCTTTTCAACATGTTAAGCGTATCGGTGTATTTTTCTCATGAGTTTGAAATCCTTCTTTATTATCACTATACAAATAACATCATATATTATTATTCTGTATTATTTTTCTATTCTTTCTTCTCAAACAACTAATCTCTCATTCTTATCCTCGTTCTTCAGCTTCTAGGGGGAACAACGGAGGTGATGTTAATTTTTTTCTTTTGAGGGAAGCTAATCAATTATTTCTTTCAGTTTGTTTTTACTGAAATCAAATATAAAATAAAACCAACGTGCTCTGGAAATCATCTCAAGTTATCTCATCTGGAAAATGCCTGATGCCAATATATTTTGTTTGTAAATACTTAACTAAATATAGAGAGATGTCATTTTAAAATAGGAGCTAATTAAGGTATAACAAATGAATATATGTATCCATCCACATGCATAGTGTCCCTGTTACAAAATTTTCACCCTTTTCTAGCTTTTATGGGTATTAAGTGGGGGGTCATAGGTAGAAGGAATTTATCAGTGAGACTATTTAAGATAATGGTGAACACGGGTGAACTTCAGAGCTTTAAAGTGCTAAAATTAGAGCACACGAAGAAAACACTCTTTATGTGAAAAACTGAAAATGAAACCCATTTACAACTTTTGTGCCTTTGAATCCATGGAAGCGTTCCTGGCACAGAATTTTCATTTTTTAAAAATCATCTTTCACAATATCTCTGTCTGCTATTGACAAATTTTGCACCTTAACGCGATATTATGTGAAAGAAAACTTCATCCAAAATGTAAAAGTAAGACTATGTAAGCTATTCTCTGATCCTGAGATATGAGATTCAAATAATAGAATGGAATAAAGTAGAAATATAGTTCGTTTAGAACAAATTCCCTTCAGTGCCCACAGAGATGTGGTGTGTGAGAGGTTTATAAGTATGTAGCAGTCTAATGAGGTCTCCTTCAACCTCAAGGATTCAAAGAGAGACTGAGGAAAAATAGTGAATACATTAGTTCAGAAAATTAACACAATTAAATTTAAGTTGCATTAGGCAGTCTATATTTGAACCAGGCACTGTTGTGAAAAGTACATCTCATACTGACACTTCTGACAAAGTCGGAATATGCCTCCTCTTCCCATAGTATTAAACTCTTCTCAACTTGAACTATGCCTAGTTAAGTCAGACCCCAGGAAGTGCTCTTACACACTCCTAAGGCCAACTGTCTATTCATTTATCGGTTTATTTGTTTGTTCGTTGTTTTATTGAAAATGATTTTTTTCATACAGTATAGTATGATCACAGTTTCACAGTTTCTTTTCTTCATCTCCCAGATTCTCCCAACCTCCACAACTATCCACCCCCCTGCCTCTTTCCCTCTTTCACTAGAGAACAAGTAGGGAAAAAAAACAAGGCATACAAAGGAGAAAAGAAAAAGAAGAATCCCAGGAAAAACATCCATACACAGAGGTGTACACACACATCAAAATAAACAAACAGTGAAAGAAGCCACACTAGCCAGTGGAGCTAAAGGCACTAAGTAGGCACCAACTAAAGTTCTCCATATCCAATCACATACCAATGTGTTGTCTTTAGCAACTGAGCCTCACCATCACTTTGTGGTGATCTACCAATAGTCTTAGAAATAACATGAGTTCTTTAGGGGGTTCCACAGAGGCACCATAGACAACAAGTACTCTCCATTCTCGTCTCAGTCCTAGTTCCAGACAGTTTTCCTTAGGCAATTCAGGAAGTTTGTATTCATCATCTGTGGTTTACTTCAGGAAGGTTTGATCGCCTGAGATACAGGATGTCTGAATTCACGAAACTTCTACTTCCTGATTTTGGATTCCAGACATAAAGGCACTAACAAAGTGGTCTTTGGTGAGCATACTACATATAAGCTAAGACCTAGGAGATGAATTCTATATTAAAAAGAATATTTTCCCACATAAGCTAGAAGATAAACTCTGCAGACTGTCATTGTCTACCAATTTGGGTGACCTGGAAGTCTGTGTATAGATGTGTATAGATGTGGTTTAATGGGCAAGTATGATAATACATATGATATAGTGGCATTTACATGCTATTGATTCTCTAAATTTGATTTTCTGTAAGTGGAGTATTTGGAGACATTTATTCTTATTTCTTTAAAACACGATCCTTCTACTTCTAGCATGAGCATCATCTACATAGAACACATGACCAATATTTGCTTTCCTTAATGGGTATTACCATCTCAGAGTACTGTTTCAAAGAACAGGGAAATGAACACTGATGACACATTATATGTTCCCATAAAGATTTTATAGGTGCTGGTGATTGAACTCATGATCTATGTCTCTTAGGCAATGATTTAGGAGGTCCTCTGTGAAAAGGGGTACAGTTATCATCTCAGCGATAGCAACAGTGACACTAGAGGACATACATTTAACTCCAAAATTGTTCATTCACTACTTTTAGCAAATCTCTTTATCAGTTCTCATCTCTATAAAATAGAGTTAATGACCTTTGAAAAAGAACTTCATGGGTGTATTACAAAAATTTCTTTACAAATTATATAACAAGGTTGTGGAAAAAGAGAGAAAGAGAGCTTAATCAGAGAAGTGCTTCATTCCCCAGCACCCACATGACAAGCTAGGTATGGGGCTGTAGAGATGGTTCAGGGATTAACAGTACTCACTGCTGTTCTGGATCACTTGAGTTTTTGTTTGTTTGTTTGTTTCTGTTTTTATTTTTGTAGTAGTAGTAGTTGTTGTTGTTGTTATTGTTATTGTTGTTGTTGTTATTGTTGTTGTTGTTGTTGTTGTTTTCCCTAGGAGTCCCTTTGGGCAGCTCACAAACACCAGTAGCTCTAGCACCAGGTTACATAACACCCTCATTTGGTCCTCAGGGTACTCACATACAAATAGCACAGACTGAGACATATACAGGGACACATAAAGGAAACACTAAGTTACATGTGTGCATATATGCAGGTAGCAACACTTTGTGAAAAGAAAGCCATAGTTTCGAAGAGAGCATTGAGTGGGGGAATGGTATGGTTTTGAGAAAGAAAAAGGGAAAGGAGACATACTATATCATAACCGCAAATATAAAAAATCACTTATCAAAAAACAAAGCCAGGTGAGCGGGGTGTATTTTTTCTTCCTAGCAGGAAGATTCCAGAGATTCCCTGGTCCATCAAGCAGGGCCCATGTGCATGCACGCATGTGCACTCACAGTAGCATATACATTGACATTTTATCAAATAGCTGTTTTATATACCTATTGTTTATACATCTGAAATATTTACATTTTTCTACTTTCCCATAGTGTTTGTAGGCAGAAAAGTCAACCTTATCTGTAATTTTAATGAAAGGAAGCAAAGACAGCTGCTCCAGTCATTCCCTCCACAGGAGCTGACTCATCCTGCTTTCCGCTGCCCCCTCTTAGCCGAACACAGAACTCCCTTGTACTGTGGGACTTGGACCACTCTGCTCTGGCCTTGTGCTTTCTGCTAAATGGCCATGTGTCAAATTACTCAGGTTGAACCTCTATATGAGGTCACAGAGAAAGTGCGCAGGAGAACAAGGCTGAGTCAGTGCCATGGAGCAGAGCGAGAAAGCAGAGGCCTCTATTAAATCTGTCATTAACGGTGTCAATATAGCCCTACTTGACCTTTCCTTAGCTTGGCTCCGCACTGCTCCTCGACAGAAAAAGGCTAAGGAACTTCTCTTTGCTCTGACCACACATATACTCTGAAGGGAAAGTGAGCAGAGCTTGTTGGACTCCAGTCCTAGTCGCCATCAGAGGAGGTACACAGACTTGTTTGAATCTAGAGAACTGGAGCTCTCTTAGTAATCCTAGGTTTATTCTTAAATAGAATTGTTTTGCAATTCTGGTTATCCAAGCCAGAGCCTTACATATTCTAGGATTTCCAATTCTGAGCTCATCTGAAGTCCCCATTGCGACCCTTCTCTGTGTCAAGCCTTCCCTGGGAGCAGAATATACCCACATGGGGAATGGAGTAATGAAAGAATGACAAATTTGAATATGGTAAATATTTGAGTTTGTCTCATCATAGATCATGAATAATGTTGGAGATTAGAGAAGATGACACAGTAGGTAAAGAAAGTGCTTTCCACACACAAGTACAAAGAGCTGTGTCCGGGTGCCTAGCACCCACATTTAAAAAAATAAAAAGCAGGACCTCTGATTCCTAGAGCTTACTACTTAGCCATCCTACCCAAACCAGTGAACTCCAAAGTTGTGGAGAGATCCTGTCTCATAAAAATAAGGTGGGTTGAGGAAGAGATCAAATTTTCAATGGTCCTACCCAGCTGTGAATTCCACCAGCTACAAGAGGCAAGACGTGCCCGCCAGTGCAGTGAGCACTGGGACTAGTAGGGGCTAGCCAACCACCACGGCTGTATTTGTTGTCTATGCTTTGGGGTGGATCCTCGTGCCTGCTTCTGTAATGCTTGTTAAGAGCCAGCAGCTGGGAAGGTCTTGGGCCTGAGAGGGAACCTTCTTCTAAAGGAGGAAGTGAGGGTAGTTTTTGAATGTGAAATAGATTTTCTCGTTTTAGGTGTGCATATTTCAGGAGTTTGGCTTTCCAGGTAATCTTCCAAATTCAAACACGGTGTTTCACTGACAGAGAATGTGTTTTAAAGGAATTTCTTCGTTTTGAAGGAAATAGAGAAAGAACTGGAAGAGCTTGAAGGGGCTCGAGACCCCTTATGAACAACAATGCCAAGCAACCAGAGCTTCCAGGGACTAAGCCACTACCTAAAGACTATACATGGACTGACCCTGGACTCTGACCTCATAGGTAGCAATGAATATCCTAGTAAGAGCACCAGTGGAAGGGGAAGCCCTGGGTCCTGCTAAGACTGAACCCCCAGTGAACTAGATTGTTGGGGGGAGGGCAGCAATGGGGGGAGGATGGGGAGGGGAACACCGACAAAAAAGGGGAGGGGGGAGGGGGATGTTTGCCCAGAAACCGGGAAAGGGAATAACACTCGAAATGTATATAAGAAATACTCAAGTTAATAAAAAAAAAAAGAATTTCTTCATTATAAAGAAAAAAAAGTCCTTTAAAAAAGAAAGGTGCGTTGGGGATTTAGTTCAGTGGTAGAGCACTTGCCTAGCAAACGCAAGGCCCTGGGTTTGGTCCCCAGCTCAGAAAAAAAGAATAAAAATAAATAAATAAATAAATAAAAAATAAAAAATAAGAAAGGTTATGTGACTGAAAGTAGACTCTGGAAAGCAAACGAAGCCCTGAAGGGGACTCCCATGAAGAGAAAACCTGGTAAGCTATTCATCTAGGAACTTTTTATAGGGTTGTGGTATATAAGTTATGTAGAGATTATGCTGGTTTTATTGAAATTGATTACTGCTCTAAGCAAATCACAGGTTAAGCCAATGAGGTTCCACATGCGTCCTCTATGTCAGCCAAGCCCAACCAAGGCAATGAAAACACACTCTTCCCAAGCTGCCCGTGCGTGTGTGAGAGTGGTTGTGTGGTGAGATCCACTTTTGTCTAGCTCTGCCTTAGCATTATAGCCATTGCTCCTATCTGGTGTCTGTGAGCCTGGACCACAGGTCTAGTGTCTATGACCTCGTAGGTTTTGCTGGTGTTAGACCTTGAATATGTCTGTCAGCTAGTAAAGAAATAATGCTCATGTTTGCAGGACCAGTTGGCAGTGTTACTATGGTGCTACCTCCCGTTGCACATGCCCAGGTGTAGCTCTGTTGCCTTGTATTTTACTCCTCGTTCAGGAACATTCTAGAAGACTCCACCCTAAAATGGGAAGAACGTTGGAAGAGTCTCTTTACTTCCAACTTAGTTATAACTAGCCGCACTAAAAGAATATATTGATAGGCAATAATGCTTTGCATATGTTGCTGGTGAGGGTCTTGATGGAAGCTAGCCCGCCTACTGAGACTGACTCTGAGCCCTAACCTTATCCAGTTAGCATACCTGTTATTTCTCATCCACAGTATTCCTAACATCATCTCTTTAACTCTGTCACTTCCTTTAACAGAAGTTCCTGCTGCTTCACTACTGCTGTTTTGCTAAATGGACATGCTGTAAAGGTTTTTTTTCTTTCCTAAATTTGTCAGTTTATACCTATAGATTATCATACTCTGGTTTCATCCTAGTATATTCTTTTGTAGTGGCCACCAGTTGTTGCAGGGATTCATGACTAATGTGCATGTAACACAAAATACGCACATACACAATGCTGCTGTACACACTTTTGTGTGAGCATATGTTTTCATTTCTCTTACGAGTATTTAGGAACATAAGATCAAAGATCGTAGGCTTCATGTAGTACGTATATGTATTCTTAACCTTATAAACTGATAACCTGTTACCCTAAATGGCTATGTTTATATTCCCACCAGCCAGATACGTTCTACTTAGTACGGATCATCATCCACATTTTTTTCTTAATTTCTGCCATTCTGGGAAGGATACAATTGTATTCCGTTGTGACGTTAACTTTAATTTCTCGATGGTTGATTATCTTCTGCATCCTATCTGTTTATCTTCTTGTTAAGTGTCTTGTTCAACAAAACTTTGACTAATTCATTTAAATGTGTTGCCTGTGTCCTTTAACCTGTTTTAAAAATCCCTATCAATTCTCGGTACGATTGTTATTTTTCATATATAATTGTGACTTTGCACTTTCATTTCTCTCTTCACGTTTATTTTCAGGAGAAATCTGTAATTTTGAGATCCAGTGTGTCAGTGATTTTCATTAATGTTTACATAGCCTATGCCATAATAAAATGTCTCCTCTTCTAAATGGTGGGAATCACGGTTCATAATGGGAGTGCTAGAGTCTCACAGCATGAAAGCTAGAAAATTTCCTTTATGACCTTGCAAGGCAAAGCGTCAACCCAGAGTGACTTGTGTGCTGACTGAGACTGAGAAACTATTTGTTTCTTCTTCCTTACAATTCTAACACAGGCCATTTCTTCCCTCTCCTCATTAGCTGAGTAATTACGAAGTACAATCTTACATACCATCTAGGTCTTATCTTTACTGCTGCTGCTTACGTTTCTCTTTTCAGCAACTAAACCTGTGTGTGGGTTCATCTCCGTGCTTCACATCAGGTTCATTTTAAAGTCTGTCAGGCACGTGACCTTGTCGTGTCTGTAGGTCATTGAGCATACTTAGCTGTTAGTAATTTTCTATTCTCAACTTCTAGTTTCGGTGGAAGGGGTAGTTAGACCAAAACAGTTTTTCTTGGGTGAGCGGCAATTAAAGTGCTGCTAAGGGTCCAATGTTTTCTGTTTTTCTATAACTGGACTTAAGTTGACTCAAAATACAATTATCTTGGAAATAAATATCCAATGTTATATTTTACAATCCATTTTACAATAATAGTAAATTATATTATATTTATTCTTATTGTTTATATTTTCATATTTATTTTGATCTATTAAATTGGTCTACATTTCTAGATGATTGTCATCATAGGATGTAGTGTCTGATTTAGCATCTAGGAATATCAATTTATTCTTGTGATTATAACAGATATAATTAATCTAATCTACACTGCTATTTGTATTTGACCACCAGAATAAAGTTAATTCAAATACCATTGCTATTTTGTCCCTAGAATTCATATTTATTTGAATCTCCCTGGAGATTCTCATAGAGTATACATAAACATGGGAGTCAAGGGATCCAGGTACAGAGCTTTTACACCAACAATTAGTTCTGTTAAGAGGAAAAGAATTGGAGTCAAGAGTAAAGGCAGTCGTCCCGTGTTAGATGATAGACTCGAGTAAATGTTTCACTGTATTTCACTTTAGAAGACACTCGGTTTGGAGTGATTGATAATCAGTCCTTTGTCATTTGATACTTGGATGGCATGCATACAGGCTCCAAGATCCCCATGTGGGGAAAAGCATGCTGCCTGCATGTAGGACACTGGCCAATTCATTCTTCCCACTGAAAAAGAAGCACATTTAGGTGACCCAACTTCTAATGCCAGAAACAGGAGTGACTATGGCAAGACACATTTCCCTAGGTGTCTTATGCTTAACCAGGTTCAGCTTGAACCTTCTCTGGAGTTCGTGTCCCAATTGTTAATTCTTAAAACAAAATTGTGTTTTATTATAAAACAATATTCATTCTATTGAAAGCATTCTTTCTTTTTTAACTTAAAATAAAACTTATTACTTATATCCCTTTCCGTTTTCTCCTCTCTCCCCCACCCTCTCTCTCTCTCTTACTTACCAAGATCTTCCCATGAAGCCTCCTCCTGCAAGTTAAGCTATAGTAATTCTCCAGCTTATGGTGAAATGAGTTGCATCAATTCAGAACAGATAACATTGAAAGCATTATGGTTTACACTTGGGCATGAAGAAAGTACAAAACTGGATCTAAAGCTAAGAAACCCTTCGATGATTGTTGGAATAATGAGTATGAGTTATTGGTAAGGGTAAAGTATTTCATGGCAAGGCATTCTCATCATCTCATTTCTGTACCAAACAAAAAAGCAAACAAACAAGCAAAGAAATAAATAACAGCAAAAACTTCTTTCTTTTGGAATTGGTCCATTCCTTGATATGAGAAAGAACCTTCTTTCCAAGGACTAAGAGACTGTAATTTAGAAACATGGAAATTTGAACATCTCAGATGAGTCCCAGCTCTTATTTTCATGGCCATTATGACAAATTTTCATGAAAAGTATGCCAAAATAATAATGGTAGAATGTAATATAATGCCAGATATGGCTTCAGAGCCATTGTGATCATAAAGGCAGGTATCGCTAAGCAAAATGGAGTAAAATATACAATAACCATTTTGTTTCCTTTTATGTATGTTGGAAATAAAAGTTGAAAAGAAAAATGCTGCATATCACCTAAGCATAACTCATCATCACTGATTAGAACCACTTGGAGGGAACAATCATGATTAATATGAAACTCGAGTACTTATATAATATTTTTAAAGAGTTCAGGTTAATGACTTTAAAGTAAATATAGAAACCTGAAGAAGGTTAACAAATCATTATCAAGCAGAATTCTTTGATCTTGGCTTTAATGAATGAATAATAAATAAGGAGTCCTCTTCTAAAAGAGCAGAGCAATCGTTTATATGTTAATGGTCCTTCTCTGGTGCTTTAAATCACCCAGGCCTAGGAAACAAGCTAAACATTTGCCCTACAATCTTAATTGCACAATTAATTTGCACAGACATCACTTGATTCTAAATACTTGCATAGTGTAAGAGTGAATTTTATTTCATTTAAATGAGAACTTTCATACCGAAACACTCAGAATTTAAGCAGGTTTGTGGTAACTTTCAGACCGATTTTTCTTACAAGTATGAGTGTTGTTTCCAGGGATTGTTGTTGATCTGAAAGGAATGACTTTTGTAAGACTTCATGCACTAAGAATCACTAGTCTCTAGGAAACTACACTTTTTAAATAGTGTCACGTCACGAATTAGGCAGATAGATGAGTAACAGAAAAGAACATAGAGAAATCAAAATACTCAAAATCAAGGAAAGATTCAAGCTAAAGGAATCCATACAGCCTTAAGCCAGAAATTTAACTTATTTAACTGTGGGTTTCTATACAATGCAGGAGCGCTAACAGTAAAGGAAATACCCGATTAGATTAAGTATAAATTTCACCACACAGGTGAAGCAGATGAGTAGTAAAGGGTACTTAGGACTTTATGGAGTTGAGTTTTCTTGCTTTATAGATTGAAACCATGAAAAGGAAACAAAAGAGAAATAACATTATACAAATGATTATTTTAAACTAAAATAAAAATGGCATAGACTGTGCAGAGTTTATAATTCACTGCTGTGTATACATAGAAACACGGTACCTATTGAAATATTTATTTTGTGCAAATTACGAGAAACAATAATTATACAGAAAACAGCCAACAGTCTTTGAGCAACCAGACTGTTCATATTGCCAAGCGTCAATCCAACCTCAGATGATAACAACAAACACTGGCTTCCTGTCATTTTAATCCACTGAGTTGATTTTCTCAAATAAATTCACATTATTTAGCTACATGAATATTTAAAATGATAGAATTTATTGTCACCAGGAATAAATGTCATCTTTTTGTATCTAAAGAGTGATATACCCTCTTGACCAATAAAACACTAGCCCCTAAGTTTATTGGAAAACAACCATTTTTAAATTATGACTAGAGCCTTTGCACATGCTATTTATCATGAGTTCGTTTATTCTCCTTCTTATCTCTCTGGGATCAAATGTAATATAATAGAAAATGCTTTCATTGATCCCTGCTGACATCCTCCAATAAAATTTCCAAGGTCTCTGAAAGGTAGCGAGAAAAGTGGCAGTTTAGAACTCATTCTCAGGTCTACCACTGGATCATCATTTAGAGATAATGTCAATGAAATAGGACATTTGGGCAAGATAATGACCACCTGCTGTGAGATTAATCAAAGGGGAGAATATGTTCATCTCCAACAAGGCAAAACAGAAGTGCTTATTTTCACAGTGCAGATTATGCATCTTTAAGGAGATAGCCACTACCACATATACTTTAAATAGTTTTTCATACATTTCATGGATCTCCAAATGAAAGACTGTCTCTTTAACTTGATCTATAGACTCACATAGGATTTAATTAACTTGAAATACCACTGAGTAAAATGAGATGGCAGGCAAAGGTCACCTTGTGGGTTTGTCTGTTTGCTGTACATCTATAATGACTTTCTGTATTTCAGTTTTGGACAGTGTGTACATGAAATTGGCTATGCTAGAATTTCTATCCATTCATTCCAGCAGTATTATAATTATATATAAACTATGCTGATATATACTCCTATGATGATTTGTTTTAATCACTTAAACTCAAGTAAGGGTATGCTTGATCTCAGTCATGTGGCCTTAAAAGAATAGTTGAGATACTGGTCAGATGACTCACAAGGTAACGGGACTTACCACAAAGCCTGAAGATCTGATATCAATTCCTGGGACCCAGATGTTAGGAGAAAACCAATTTCTCCAAGATGACTTTTGACCTCTACACATGTGTCGTGGCATATAAATGTGCACACACACACACATACATACACACATACATACACACACACACACCTACACACACACACCAACACCTACACATACCTACACACACACACACACACACACACACGATGAGACTATTAATATGGGTTATTCATTCTGGCTACATATGAATTTTTACCTCTTCAATGATTTCTCAGCTATGCTTTTTATTAAAACTTTAAAACCATAAGTCTGGGTACACCTGTGAGTAGTTTTTCTTGATTGAAATAATTTAGGTGGGAAGACCCACCTTAAATACAGATCTTCTGAAGTGGGAGAATTCACCTTAAACTGGGTCACACTTTCTGAATACAGTCTATATAGTTGTCATAGATGAAGGAAATGCTTGTTCTTTGCTTGCGTGCACTAACTCTAGCTGGCAAATTCTTCCCCTCACTCGTAGTAGAGCCTACTATTACTGGGATCTTGCATTTACTGAAGAACAGCTGAGACGTCCAGCCACATGAACTCAACAGCTACAGGATTCTTGGGCTGTTTTTTCAAGAGACATCCGTTGTTGAAATAGTTGAACCACAGCCTGTAAACCAGTCTAATAAATCCTGTCTTATGTATATAAATGCATTCTCTCAGTTCTGTTTCTCTAGAGAACACTAACACAGTTACTAATGTAGATATTCTTTCTTATTGTTGCTAAACAAATCACACAGGAAGGAAAGCATTTGATAGTTGGCCCTTTGTATTTATAGCCTTCATATTAATAGATATAATGAAAACGGGTTGGAAATACTCAGGGGAAAATGGAATTGTGCATATCATGAACATCTACAAATATTTTTTCTTAAGATTATCCCTTTATACCATATAACAATATCTGTTTCTATAGTATTTACATTTAACTAAATAAGTAACCTAGAGGTAATTTTAAGCAAAGGGTATATGCAGTTTTACATAAGACTTCGTCATCCACATTCTTTATTTTCTATGGCTCTAAATCTTTCTAACAAATCTTCAGTTCTCAACAGAACTTTGGATCCTGATCAGTTACATCCCTGCAAACAAATACATTTTCCTTTATACATAATACTTTCCACCCTTCTCATGCAAGCTGACAAATGGATGTTTTCGTTTTCTCAGCCTATTTACTTATTTATTTTGTCTTCTTTGCATGTTGTGCCTGCAGCTCAAGTTAGCAATTGCTTAGAACATTAAAAGAGTTTAGTATATAAAAAAAGAGTTTAGTATATACCAATGGACATTTCCACCAGAATAAATAACAGAAGAGAATTAGAAAGAGAATACCTTAGGAACATTTTGTTTATCAAGATGAGAATCAGCTAAGCTCTGATGAAAGATGAACCATCTAGACCTTCAAATCTGTACTACAATTTCTTCTGTGAAGGCTAATTACATGTCAATGCAGAAGCAAGGCATATTTTAACTGGTGTTAAATTCCATAAGGAAATTAAAGTATACTTACTTTTAATGAGTGATTTTAATATCCTTATATTCAAATTAAAGTAAATTAACATTCATTACAAAGACCAAGGCTGGGAGAACTTTGTCAGAATTCAGAGGGGACATAAAGGAAGACATTCTAAAGATAATGTGTAGCCTTCATTGGGAATGCTGGCTTACAAGGAAAGAAACAAGTTCAATCATCTTGAACAACAACATTGAATTTTAAGAATATTCTCTTTTAATGCATCAGATTCAGACAAACAGTGAATCCTAGCATCAGAAATAGAAACCCAGAGTGCCTCCGTCACCATTTTTTTTTGATGCTGGCATCACCACTCTGCTTCACCCTCACGTCTTCAGCCCTTTTCTTTATTACAAAACAACTCCCTTGTCTTTACTTTCTCTTGATCATTTCTGTCTGGTTTTACGTGATCTTTTCAATAAAAATGACACCAAGTCTAAACAGATCCTCCAGGACCAGTTCTGAAGTACTACCTAACATTTTCCTGATTCTGTCTCCCCATAAATATTATTTAAAGTTCTAGTGCCCTGCTCTCCCCAAAACAGCAGATACTCCTCCCACCAAGGCTGCACACATGGTGGGGAGGAAAATCCAGGTTTTCACAAGATAAGTAGAGATTTCAGAGAAAGAAAATTGAGATAGATGAGTAATCTTACCGGTGTCTAGAATTCCTTTCTAGGCTGTGAACTGTAACTAAAATAATGCCTGGCTTTGCAAAAATCCCATATCCCAATTCTCTAAGCAATGTTTACTCTACCTCCATTGTTTTGTTGTAAGGATAAATACCACAGCAAGTACTTTAATCTTTCCCAAATTACACATGCATATACAATAAGCAAAAATACAGGGAGCATTTGCCAGGATCAAAGGACTTCTTTAATTTCATGGTTTCGTGTTGACAGAGCCATTGGGATGTCTGATTTGAGAGTCGAAGAGCCTTTCCGTTACAGCTCTAGGTAGATTCATAGTTGAATAAATACATTGTAGAGCTGTGAGAGCAGAAGCTGGAGCCAAAAGCACAGATTGAGGTAAGGCTCCAGACTAAGGCAGTGTCTCCGTCATAAAGAGCATGGCTACAGTCACACACGACCTCCGCCCCCGGCCCCAACAATTTTGGAATGCTTCCAGGATTCTCAAAGGAAAGCATACCATTCTGCATCACTTTCCTCTTGAGATCCCGAGTGACTGAGTGTTGGATCAAAGCTACCATTACTTTGAGTGTAAAGAAGGGGCATCAGAAAACTGCTTTGATCCTGCTTTCTCTCTGTCAGTGCCATGTAACAGAGACAAGAGGTAATGATAGTTATGTGGGATGAATAAAGAGAACGGGTCATTAGAAAAGGGTAGACAATGATGCTAGACACATTTAAAAATTGAATGTTTTTAGACTCATAGTTTGGAAAAATATCTCTTTTCCTGTATTAGCAGTTGTATGTTGACTGCCTTGGGTTAATTTTTTTGTGCTTTATACAGAAATAAAGTTGGTATACAACACAAAACAAAACCAATAATTAAATGAGTAATAAGAGTAGGCATTTTTTTTCTGATGTGAGGAAAGGGCTGGAATTTATAGTAGTGAACCAAAAAATCATTAAAGCTGTCATAAAATGGTCCTTGTAAATACCTGAGAGTTAGAGATAACAGGGCTTCCAGAAGGAAAATGCTAATACTAGCAAAAGAATCAGGAGTAGGGGGTTGAATCTTGTAGTTAATGGGCTTGCTGACACCAAGGCCCCTTCTTGTCTTTTATTAAGCTGTTTCATGAAATCTTTCTGGAGACTCAAAAACAAGAATTGACTTACCAAAGATAGGGCCCCAGTGAGAGACCAAAGCAAAATCCCACCCAAGTCTAGCTTGTTGAGCCAGTGAATATATTGGGCTTACTTACAGAGCATGTATGAGTTAAGGTTTACTCACGGGAGCCTGGGTAACCCCAAAACAGCTGTACCTCTGAAAAATCTCCACTGATAGAGCTGGCAATAGAGGGTGTCCTCAGAGGACAGCATTTTTCCAACATCAGCAACCCCAGCCCATGCTCTTAGAGAAAGTGTTCCAGTCTCAGGCATAAACCATGAGGCTGGGAGACTTCCAGAATCCGAAGAAAAATGTTTCCAATGCATTTACATCATTTGATCCACTTGTTCCTACTACAGATTTTATAATGAGATTCTTGTAACCCATAGAGGTGGACAATTTTCATTAACACAGAACCCTTAGGAGTCCTTTCTAGCATTTTCCCTAATTAGAGAATATATTTCACCACCAATTGAATTTCTCACTTTTAGAAGGTCAGCTAATTCCTTCCTCTAACTCAATCTTTCCCTAAGAATGCACTGAGTCATCACTGCTCCAAAAGAAATCAGAATATTTAATATTAAACGTTCAACAAGTACTTTGAGAATAGGCTGCTTTCCATACAAGAAAAAAGAAAAAGAAAAAACAACAAAAGCAAAAACAAACAAACAAACAAAAAACCTTGCCCAGATCCACTGTGAATTTCATCTAGACTTCTCCACAAATGTGAAATCACAAGTTTTCCTTAATCCTCCTGAGCCAGTGCCAGTTCTATGAAATAGAAAGCAAAATCCTAGTGTAGCTTATGCTTAAATCTACTTTACAAATAGCAGTGAACTCTCCATAATTAGAGGCAACGAATGCCTGCAATCATTCTAAGGAACAAACTTCATTCTCACGTAGGGTTAGAAAAGAAACTCCGCAGGGACATTAGGGCCGAGATCACTGCCAATGTGGTTTTGCAATGTGCAGCAGTCTGAGGAACTTGCCTAGGCAGAGGCCTTCTCCAACTGACACCTTTCTTATTTATTTAAAGATTTATTTATTTATTATATATATAAGTATACTTCAGACACACCAGAAGATGGCATCAGATCTCATTATAGATGGTTGTGAGCCACCATGTGGTTGCTAGGATTTGAACTCAGGGCCTCTGGAAGAGCAGTTAGTGCTCTTAACCACTGAGCCATCTCTCCAGCCCAACTGACATCTTTCCTTCCTTCCTTCCTTCCTTCCTTCCTTCCTTCTTTCCTTCCTTCCTTCCTCCCTCCCTCCCTCCCTCCCTTCCTTCCTTCCTCTCATTGTTCCTTTCTTCTTTCCTGCCTTCCTCCTCCCCTCCCTCTCTCCCTCCCTCCCTCTTCTTTCTTTTCCTTCTTTCTTTTTTAAGATTTTTATCTCATAGAGTAATGTTTACCCGAACATATTATTTGTGAACCATATTCATGCAGTGCCTCCAGCGGCCACAAGAGGGCATCAGATTCCCCGGCACGGGAGTTGAAGAAAGTGAGCTACCATGTGTGTCCAAGGAAATGAACCCAGATCCTCCTAACAGCAGCCAGGGCTCTTAACGTCTAAGCCATCTCTGAATATCCAAAAATGTTCTCTTACAACGGCATCTTCTCTCCTTCCTCTGAATTCGTAGTCTCTGTTTCTTATAACCTTCTCCTTTTTAGAAAAGAACGGGTGGACAACACATCTCTGGTGAATCATTGTGTCCTTGCAGAGAGTCCTACAATGGTTGTAAGAAACTACAAGAATCGGTCCTGGTTATCTTGACCAATACTCTTCTGAACCAGTCGAGACTCTTGACTCCATATATCAACTTAAATTGTGCAAAATTACCCAAAATAGGAAAACTTATTTTGAACAGAGTGGATACAACATCATTTGATACTGTAGTAATATATATTTTTTTTACTTAAGGCCACTTACAATTCAAGTCAAAGGTCTGAAAAGTTCTAATTTCTACTCTCTATAAAAATCAACTTCAGGTTCTTCTATGGCAAGTTGACTCCCTTCCTGTGCTGGAGAATAGCATTTGTTAGTTCCCACGCTTGATTTCACTGGTCTTCAAACCAGAGACAGACTGGTTTATGTTCTGTCAACATCCCAAGCTCAAGTGTCCTTGGAAGGACTTTCAGATGTGCTTTTCTTTAGACTATGGGTCAATGCAGACACTACAGCAACATGAAAGCTTTCCCACTATTGGTGCATTAGAGCGAGAATGTAGGCAAAAGGAATGTTTCATCCAGAAGTGATCTGTTGGCCCCAGAAGCTGGCAGAAGTTGCATAGAGACAATGTACAGGGCTCTACTATGCAACAAGCTAAACAAAATGAATTGGGACATAAGCAAGAATGAGAAAATAGATGAACAACGGGACATTATAAATCCCTGAGTGAGAATGTACACCTGCCTAATCCACTGAGCCATTACCTCACCTTCCCTGTGAAGCACTATGCAAATGCATATGGTTCCCTATGACCTCAAACATCTCTAGAATGAGCAGGATGGATGACCTCACTGTCTTGGGAATTCTCCTGTTCTCTAGGACATGGGAAAAGCCAAAGGTAAACCCTTGGTGCATTATCTGTTACAATTGTGCTATAGTTCCTTTTAAGTTCTTCTTTTGGGGCAATGAAAATACACGACACTTTTTTTTTTACCAACACCTTAATAATAAGAATATGACTTAGGAGTAACATATGTTTAGAAATAAAGGTTAATGTTGATCCAACTGGGTTCAAATATCGAAGCAACTTTACAAATGTGTGGCAACTGTCTATGATTTATGTTTATCTGGGCACTAGACTCAAAGCATTGAATTTATCTCTTTTACTATTCTCTCTCCACCACACACACACACACACACACACACACACACACACACACACACACCATCATCACCATCATCACCACTGCCTCCACTACCACCACCACCACCACCACCACCATCATCATCCTCTCCTCCCCATCTACCTGGATACACAGATACACAGATACTAATGACAAACTTTTAGATATTGTAGGAAGAATATAATGACTCCCAAATACTGACGAATAGTCTCATTTTCTTTACTTTTTTATTTATTATTAGTTACGTTTACATTTATATTCCCCTTCCTGGTCTCCCCTTCATGAACACCCCACTCCATTCCCCTTCCCCTTTGCCTCAAAGAGAGTGCTTCCCCATCCACTCACCGACCCACTCCTGCTTCACCCGTCTAGCATCCCTCTTCTCTGGGTCATCAAGCCTCCACTGTATCAAGTACCTCCCCTTCCACTGATGCCAGATAAGGCATTCCTCTGCTACACTTGTAGCAGGAGCCATGGCCCATGTATACTCTTTGGTTGGTGCTTTATTCTGGACGTTCTGAGGGCTCTGATTAATTGATACTGTTTTTCTTCCTGTGGGGTTTCAATCCCCTTGAGCTCCTCCAGCCCTTCCTCTAATTCATCCCTTAGGGTCCCCAGGCTCAGTTCAGTGGTTCGTTGTATCTGCATTTTTCTTAGTCAGGCTCTGGCAGAGCCTCTCGGAGAACAGCTGTACCAGGCTTCTATCTGCAGGCACTTCTCGGAGTCATCCACAGTGTCCGGGTTTGATGTCCGCAGATGGACTGGATCACACAGTGGGGCAGTGTCTGGATGGCCTTTCCTTCAGCCTCTGCTCCATTTTTGTCCCTGCATTTCCTTTGGACAGAGACAATCCTAGATTAAAACTTTTTGGATGGGTGGGTAGCCCTATCCTTCCACCGGGGATCATGTCTGTCTACTGGATGTGGTCTCTTCAGGTTCTAGCTCCCTGCTCTTGGGTATTTCAGTTAATGTCATCCCCATTGGGTCCTGGGAGTCTCTTGCATCCCTAGCTTCTGGAACATTCCTGTTCCCTGACCTTTTTAACCAATGAGTCTTTTCAAGGACCCCAGGGAAGCTGTAGACTTCTATCCCATGTTGGAGCTAATCATTATACACCATGAGCAGACATTTACAACCATAAAACACCAATGACAATCTCCAATCTAAAAACGTCAAAGCACCTCGGCTATTCTTACGATATTACACTGTAGCTAATAAGGCGAAACAAAAGACCCTTTAATCTACACTTTTCAGAGAAATGAAGCCAAGTTAGCCAAACCTCCTATTTAATCATAATTTGAGTTTTTAGAAACCCTGCTGAATAATCAAAAATATCTGTCTTACAGCATATTTCTGGAACACACATGCGCGCGCGTGCACACACACACGCGCGCGCACACACACACACACACACACACACACGATTCTTGATTATTCCTATTATTCCATTTGTCCCTAGTGTAAGTAAGAGTACTGATTCACCCTGTGTTGTCTTGGTGTAGAAAGATCCAATTCACGTCCTTGGACACAGTGCCTCCCATCATACATAACAGCTCAGAATTTTAGATGGCTGTTAGGCCCTTTGGTATCATAAACACAGACTGTGAACACCAGCATTCTCTTTAGGTGCATTTTTGGGGGTTTCATCTTATCAAGGAAGGTAGGTCATTATAAAAATATAAGTAACTATGTATGTCTAACATCCCTTTGCTCAAGATCATAGACTGTGCTCTCAGTACGTGGAATTCCTGTCACTTAGTAATTTTTTTTCCAGTGGTTGCAATTACATTTCAATACCACCAGATGGCAAAAGGCAGAATCCCATGAACGTAAACTAAAGGTCTTTGAGGGCTCCATTTGGTCCTTAAAACACTGATCTGGTGCAACTATTCTTCGACTTTAGTTGCTCTGTGTACTTGTCTTACTCTGGCATGAAGCTATTGCAGGAATCTGTTCTCACTGCTCTTGAGAAAGCCCTCTCCCTGCAGATAATATCAGATTTGTGGGGCATTCCTCAATAAGACATGATCAGATAGTGGTAGTGCTAACAGACCAAGCATTGGCATAAGAACTGAGCCAGTAAGTACGATATCCCAAAGCTGATCAACATGAGAATCAGCATCCTGACAATTGTACCCTCTTGGTTGGCATTCTTCAAAATCCAGGGAAAAGATCATTCCTAGAAAATCTATGCCACGTTGAATTGGTTTTTACCTGATCATTTGTCTTCATGAATCATTTAAAGGTTCTTATTTACAATTGAAACTTTCCTCCTTTTTCCCTACTCAACTTTTGGGTTTGGAAAATAAATACTTTTAGAATTATTTATAAGAATCCTTTCAGGAAACCTAGTTCCCATTTCTATGTCCTAAGTATTAACTTACTTGTATTGTCTGTCTATAATTCACTTTCCCTTATTGAATTTATATCCAGTATATTTGCTAAGATTTGAAGTAATTCTTCAAATATTCAAGGAGATTTATGCAAAAAATTTATAATTTGTATCACAATCTAAGACAAGATTTATCAAGACAAATCTAATTCAAGATTTTTAATCAAGTACATTTTATTTAAGGTTTAAAATACAACAAATTTAGTTTAAATAGAGGAAAAACCATTCCCATATAACTCTCTTGATCATTAACATAAAAATAGATGTTAACATTTCTTTATTCTCTTACTAGAAAATGACTTTCAAGGTATTTGTTCAAATTAGTTATGGGTTGCTAAAGTGGGCCAATGTATCTATTTTTCATTACTTAAAAAAAAAATGAAATGGAAACTGGGAAGCTACCAAGAACGTGCTCATGTTGGATAACCTTTTAAAATGTTTCACTTTGGCAAAGAATTTTATCAGCTCAATTCAGTGTGAAATCAAAATGATAAAAGTATCAATCAGTAGTTAACACTTTTGCATTCATCTAATATTTGGAATGGCATCAGGATTCAGGGTAGGGTACTCTTTCTTCATAAATGGTGGAACTGAGGCGTACAGTCTATATTAATCCGCTCGCATTACTAATGCGCATGCTCCTAGCAATGTATTCTTACTACTTAGGTAGCTTTGGAAAGTGAGTGTATGAGCTCTTTCACCATTGTGTATCAATATAAACCAATCTTGAAACCTCTTGAATCCATTCAACATTTTAATCATACATTTAAAGTCATGAAACACCTTGGAGTACAGTTAAAACTTGACTAATTAAGAGTTGGAAAGGGCTGGAGAGATGACCCAGTGGTTAAGAGCACTGGTTGCTCTTCCTAGAGGTTCTGAGTTCAAATCCCAACCACCACATGGTGGCTCACAACCATCTATAATGCGATCTGTTGCCCTTGTCTGGTGTGTTGAAGACAGCTACTGTTTACTCAGATATAACAAATAAATAAATCTTTTTTAAAAAGTTGGTGAAATGAGAAGGTAATGCTAATGAAAGATTATTGGCTGACAAAACTGTCCCCAAATTCTCATAGAGATCACTGAGCTACATAAAAGTCACGTGCATCACCATGACTCCCTGTTCACAAAAATGGAAGATCAAATTGCTTTGTGTTCTAAAAATCAGAACAATTCGTAGGCAAATGGCTGGAACTGGAAAATATCATCCTGAGTGAGCTAACCCAAACACAGAAAGACATACATGGTATGCACTCACTGATAAGTGGCTATTAGCCCAAATGCTTGAATTACCCTAAATGCCTAGAACAAATGAAACTCAAGACAGATGATCAAAATGTGAATGGTTCACTCCTTCTTTAAAAGGGGAACAAGAATACCCTTGGCAGGGAAGAGAGAGGCAAAGATTAAAACAGTCACAGAAGGAACACCCATTCAGAGCCTGCCCCACATGTGGCCCATGCATATACAGCCATCCAATTAGACAAGATGGATGAAGCAAAGAAGTGCAGACCGACAGGAGCCGGATGTAGATCGCTCCTGAGAGACACAGCCAGAATACAGCAAATACAGAGGCGAATACCAGCAGCAAACCACTGAACTGAGAATAGGACCCCCGTTGAAGGAATCAGAGAAAGAACTGGAAGAGCTTGAAGGGGCTCGAGACCCCATATGTACAACAATGCCAAGCAACCAGAGCTTCCAGGGACTAAGCCACTACCTAAAGACTATACATGGACTGACCCTGGACTCTGACCTCATAGGTAGCAATGAATATCCTAGTAAGAGCACCAGTGGAAGGGGAAGCCCTGGGTCCTGCTAAGACTGAACCCCCAGTGAACTAAACTGTTGGGGGGAGGGGGACAATAGGGGGAGGGTGGGGAGGGGAACACCGATAAGAAAGGGGAGGGGGAGGGGGATGTTTGCCCGGAAACCGGGAAAGGGAATAACACTCGAAATGTATATAAGAAATACTCAAGTTAATAATAATAAAAAAAAAATCAGAACAGTAAGCTTGTTCTCCTGTGTCATGTATCCCAAGAAGTTGGTTTTCTTTTCCATTTTCCTCACTTTTTTCTATAATGATTAATTTTCAAAATTAAAACTATTAATATGACTTTGGTATCTTTTGTTTAACTTTTTAACGGGTTTTTTAAAATTTATTTACACTACAAATGTTATCCCCTTTCCAGTTTCCTGTCCATAAATCCTCATCCTATCCCTTCTCCCCATTCTTCTTTGAGTGTGTTACCCCAACCATCTACTCACCCCTTCCTGCCTCCCTGTCCTGACATTCCCCTACACTGGCGAAGTCAATCCTTAGCAGGAACAAGGGCTTCTCCTCCCCTTGGTGCCCAATAAGATCATCCTCTGCAGCATATGTAGCTGGAGCCATGGGTCTGTCCGTGAGTACTCCTTGGATGGTGGTTTAGTCCCTGGGAGCTCTGATTGAGGTATTGTTGTTCTTATGGAGATGCAAGCCCCTTCAGCTCCTTCAATCCTTTCTCTAACTCCTCTAGTGCAGACCCCGTTGTCAATTCAATGGCTGTCTGCTAGCATTCACCTTTATATTTGTCATGCTCCAGCAAAGCCTCTCAGGAGACAGCTATATCAGGCTCCTGTCAGCATGCACTTCTTGGCATCAGTAATATTGTCTAGGTTTGGTGGCTGTATGTATATGGGCTAGATCCCTGGGTGGGGCAGGCTCTGAATAGCCATTCCTTAAGTCTCTGCTTCAAACTTTGTCTCCATATCTCTTCCTATGAATATTTTTGTTCCCCCTTCTAAGAAGGACTGAAGCATCCACACTTTGGTCATCCTTCTTCCTGAGCTTCATGTGGTCTGTGGATTTTATCTTGGATAATTCAAGCTTTTAGGCTGATATCCACTTATCAGTGGATGCATATCATGTGTCTTTTTCTGTGATTTGGTTACCTCACTTAGGATGATATTTTTCTTGTTATATCCATTTGCCAAGGAATTTCATGATGTCACTGTTTTTAATAGCTGAGTAGTACTCCATTTTCTACCACACATTCTGTACTCATTCTTCTGTTTAGGGACATTGGGGTTCTTTCCAGCTTCTGGCTATTATAAATTAGGCTGCTATGAGCATAGTGGAGCATGTGTCTTTGTTGTATGTTGGAACATCCTTTGGGTATATGCCCAGGAGAGGTATAGCTGGGTCCTCTGGTAGTTCAATGTCCAATTTTCTGAGGAACCTCCAGACTGATTTCCAGAGTGGTTGTACCAGTTTGCAATCCTACCAACAATGGAGGAATGTTCCCCTTTCTCCACATCCTCGCCAGCATCTGTTGTCACCTAAGTTTTTGATCCTAGCCATTCTGACTGGTGTGAGGTAGAATCTCAGGGTTGTTTTGATTTGCATTTCTCTGATAACTAAGGATGTTGAGCATTTCTTTAGGTGCTTCTCAGCCATTCAATATTCCTCAGCTGAGAATTCTTTGTTTAGCTCTGCGCCCCATTTTTAATAGCCTTATTAGGCTCTCTGGAGTCTACCTTCTTGAGATCTTTGTGTATATGGGATATTAGCTCTCTGTTGCATGTAGAATTGGGAAAGATCTTTTCCAAATCTGTTGGTTGCCGTTTGGTCTTAATGACAGTGTCCTTTGCCTTACAGAAGCTTTGCAGTTTTACAAAGTCACATTTGTTGATTCTTGATCTTAGAGCATAAGACATTGGTGTTCTATTCAGGAAATTTTCCCCTGTGCCCATGTGTTTGAGATTCTTCCCCACTTTTTCTTCTATTAGTCTGAGTGTATCTGGTTTGATGTGGAGGTCCTTGATCCACTTGGACTTGAGCCTTGTACAGGGTGATAAGAATGGATTGATTTGCATTCTTCTACATGCTGACTGCCAGTGGAACTAGCACCATTTGTTGAAAATGCTATTTTCATTTGGATAGTTTTAGCTCAAGTGACCATAGGTGTATGGGTTCATTTCTTGGTCTTCAATTCTATTCTACTGATCTACCTGCCAGTCTTTGTACATATATCATACAGTTTTTATCACAATTGCTCTGGAATATAGCTTGAAGACAGGAATGATGGTTTCCCCCCAGAAGTTCTTTTATTGTTGAGGATAGTTTTCACTATCCTGGGTTTTTTGTTATTTCCAATGAATTTGCAAATTGCTTTTTCTAACTCTATGAAGAATTGAGTTGGAATTTTGATGGGGATTGCATTGAATCTACACATTGCTCTTGTCAAGATGTCCATTTTTACTATATTAATCCTGCCAAGCATGAGAATAGATGCCTTTTGTTTCTAATGCTTTGTAGTATACTGCAATATTAAAATTCCAAAAAGAAATATATGTAAGGATAAATAAAATCAGACTTAATCAAATAGCCTAATTTCTAGTCAACTCACTTCTTACAGTCTTTATTTTTTTATCCAAATTTTAAAGAAAAAAATTGCCCAAAACTCTCTAGAAGAGAGAAAGATGAAGATTTTCCTTTCATTTGCTTTTTATATCTGTTGTTTTGAAAGCACAGAAGCAGACATGGGTTTTCTATATATATTGTTCAAGAACTTGGTTTCTAATTTTAGTTTCATATTTTCTTCCTTAACAACAGGCACTTCTATAGAAAGATCTTCATGTGCGTGCTGGAGTGGAGTTAGAATACTTGACTGATATGTTTACTCTAGCCCTACCTGATTTGCAGCATCAACTGTATCCATGCCAACCTTCACCATCTCGGAGAACACACTTCCTGGCTTTAGATTAAAAACTCCTGGATAAATGGCAGTTGCAGAGAGGGGTAGGAGTGGGTTGCCAACACGGGAGAATCATGGCAGCCTACAGTCAGACTTGGCACTGGAACGGTAGTTAAGAGTTTACAACCGGGATTGGGGATTTAGCTCAGTGTACAGTGCTTGCCTAGCAAGCGCAAGGCCCTGGGTTTGATCCCCAGCTCCAAAAAGAAAAGAAAAAAAGAGTTTACAACCAGCTCCACAATGCAGAAGCAGAAAGTAGTAAGAATGATATCTAGTTTCTGTTCTTCAAGATGAGGTTCTCAGTTCTATTACAGCACAAGCCTGCAATTCTTTGTTTAATTGCAGCTATATTCAATTCCATTGCTCCTTATGCATTTGGCTTCTAAAACTGGAATTACGTACAATTTTATATGACTTTGGTGTACACGTAGCTATAAATGCAAAGCAAGATCAGATCATTGTCTCAGCAAATTACAACCCCAGTAAGTCCAAAGTTGTATTTTTCATTAGGTATCTTAGAAGAGACCTGATCCTTTTACATTCTCAATAGACTTTGCTTTAGCCCTTTTAATAATGCAGCTTTGATTTATACTAGTTTCATTATTCATGATTTGTACCTTTCATACACGTATTAGCATCTTAATGTTCTACTTGTAATTTTTATATCATTTCCCTTTGATAATATACATTGGAAGGACTAGGAATCAGGCCTCAGTTTTCTATCCTTTGGAAGAATAAGAATGATGAGACTATTTCATGCCTAACCACTTGAACTGCAGATTTAATTTATTTAATTTGGGGAATACTATAGAAAATTTAGCTTTTCTGAACTAGATATCTGGTAAATTATGTATATTTGGGGGAGTTTTGTGGTAGTATTTTTAATTTTTTTAAATACTTTTCTCAGTATCCACAGAATTGTGAGACTATCTTTGTATTACTACTATGATTTCTTTTCTACTTTTTCTATGACTATAGATAATTAATCAATATAAAATTTTCTAACTAAATTGAACTACAATATATTGTAAGCTTACTGTCTAGGTTACTGTCTGATTTTATCTATAGTATTTTAATAGTCCCTAGTTGTCATATTGTTATTTTTCTAACAAGAACTTCAAGTCTCTGAAGAAAGAACTCAAAGAAGATCTCAGAAGATGGAAAAATCTCCCATGCTTATAGATTGGCAGGATTAATATAATAAAAATGGCCATCTTGCTGAAAGCAATCTACAGATTCATTGTAATTCCTATGAAAATCCAACTCAATTCTTCATAGAGCTAGAAAGAGAAATTTGCAAATTCATTTGGATGTATTGTTTTCTTAATACATTGCTTCTCTGTTAGCACTTAGGAAAACGGAATCCTTATCCCTATATCAATGCCCCCTTGATTTTATTGTCTCCTCTGTCAAACCCCCATTACCTTAACTGAAGAATTCACCTTAAACCCCTAAGCATAGAATAAAGGCATAACCATGCACCTACTGTGGCAGAATATTAAGTAAAACACAGGTTCTTTCAAGTCACAAATTTGCTGCAAAGTGAACAAGAGGAGTGCCCAATAGCCCATTCTCCTTGGAATAGTGCTGAAGGCAGGTCATAGAAACTTCTGCATATCACTTTTGCGGTCTTTGAGACCTAAATTGCACCCTATATTTTATCATGTTTTTGTGGGCAAGGGAGAAAAAGAAAGTGTGCTTAGTTAATGTCAGAGGACAATTTCAAGGAGTCCTTCAGTTCTTGTCTTCTACCCTATGCTTTCTAGGTATTGAACTTGAGTTGTCCATTAGATTGGCTGCAGAATCCAAGTCATCCACTCAGTGTACTCCAATTCTTGTCATGATTCTAGTCTCTTGTTTCCTTAAAACGGTTTTCTGTGATCTTGAGGATCTCAGTTGGTGAGGTCTAGGATTCTTTGGTAAATTTTTCTGTCTCTACCTAGCCAAAGCCAAGATCAGAGGTGGCCAGCAGGCCTGCCTCATGTTAACCTGAGTTCAGGGAATACAATCTTTAGAAGCATGTTCTTTATCTGCAGGCTAACCTCCTTGGCCCCCTTTTAGATATTATTAAACTCAAATACAGTGTTATACAAATCCAGGCTCAGCTCTCTACATAGGTGCTAAGGATTTGAGCTCCTGCCCTCTTGTGTAAACAGAAAGATTCCTTACTCAGTCAGCTTCTTAGATCCCAAAGTTCTTATTTTGAGTACTTTGGAACTACTATTCATCTTCAAGCTATTGTTTCTAAGTAGATTTTGGTCTTAGTGTTTCATTAACAAGCTGCTTTTCCCTCCAGCTACGTTGAGACAACCTCCCTGTACAGTTTCTCTCTTAGCTATGTTCAGATGTAACACAACACAATCTTGAGTTACTTAGAGGTGTCTCAATTAAAGAATTGCCTTCATCAAATTGACCTGTGGACTTGTTTGTAAGGTCATTTTTCTTCATTGTTAATTTATGCAGGAGGGCACTGCCCACTGTAGGTGGTGCCATTCCTAGGCAGGGGTCCTGAGTTCTATAAAAAAAAAAAAACCTAGCTGGGCAGAAGTTAACAGGCATGCCAGTAACAAATATTCCTTGTTGGTTCCTTCTTTGCACGTTTACCTTGCCTCTCCTAGATTACAAACTGTAACCTGTACGATGAAAAAACAAAACAAAACAAAACAAAACAAAAACAAAACAAAACAAAACAAAAAACAAAAAACGTCTTCCCCAGGTAGCTGTGGTGTTTGTTTGCTTTATGTCATGGAGTCTGTCACATCCACAGAAACAAAACTAAAACCCAGGCCTCCAACACCACAAGCTTTGAAGTTGCTAACCACACTGGAGAAAAGATGACCTAGTCAACAAAGGAGAAAACGTAATACCCACAGGTGGGAGAGCAACACTAAACCGCTGTATCTCAGTCCTCGCAAAACAAACAATCAAACAAACAAAATACCGTCCTCAAATTGGTCAGACACCTTAGACGCCAAACTCTGAGTCTGTAAAAGAAAGAAACCCAAATGAAACACAGTTCAAATTCTAAAAATAGGCAAGGTGTTCTTTAAAAACAGACCCAAGTTGTTGGGAAGATGATATAACATTTCAAGGCTTCTATGCAGCACTGGGAAAAACAGAGTAAATAAGAGGCTCACAGAAAAGGATCAAACCCTTGCTAAGTCCATAATGAACTGAAGCTTAGAATCTAAAACATACAAAACGCTAAAATGCACAACCCAACCATCAGTGAATTAACTAAATCAACAGAAAGTTCTTAAAACATGAAACGCTAATAGAACAGTGAACAGGTAAAAGAGTCTACATCTTATGCATCAAGGAAACAGAATGGAAATCTGCTCCTCACCAAATCAGAATGGCTTCTGTATCGGTATTGACTTCCTCTACCCAAGTTGGAGCCTTCTCCTTGCTATTCTGTCTCCCACTTCAGGTCACCTGAAAACTGCTCTTCACCGATCAATATGTGGCCCAGCCATGGTCCCTTTAGAATTTTACGGTTTATTTAAATATGCTCACACCTACTAGAAACTGCAGATAAGAGAGAGAAGTCGTGGTATCTGTCTTTCTGGGTATAGTTATCTTAATCAATATATTTCCTGGATCCATCCAATTATATCCAAAATTCATGATTTCATTTATTTTTTTTCTGCACAGCTGAATGCATTGAATGAAATGCATATATTTCAGTACATTTTTGTTATCCATGTTTTGAAAGACATTTAAATTGTTTGCATTCTCTAGCTACTGTGATCAGGGCAGATATGAACAAGAGTAAGTATCTATAGAATTGACTCTTTAGTCTTTGGGCATATGCCAAAGACTCGTATGATCAGATAATATGGTAGGTTGATGTGTAGTTGTGTTGAGGCTGTCAGTACTGGTTTCCAGAGTGGCTGCACCAGCTTCCAATCAGTCAAATAGTGGTGAGGCTTTTCTTTCTTTCCAATCTGGTCAGTATTTGCTGTCAGGTTTTTGTTGGTCTTCGTCACTTTTCTGAGGAGGGATAAAATCTCAGTGTTGTTTTATTTTGCCTTTCTCTCTTTGTTGAGGATAATGACTGCTTTTGATGGGTACTTCTAAGCCAGTTTGGCTTCTTCTATTGGAAATGCTGTGTTTAAATCCCTAGCCCATTTTTCAGTTGGGCCATTTGTTTCTTTGACTCTGTATTTTAGTCAAAGTTTGTTTGATATAACCTCAAGATATCATATTTTTCATATTTACCTAAAATTATACAGAACACATGTAAGTGTACACACATTTATTTATTTATTATGTTTGTACTCTAGATTTTATTCCCCTCATGCCCCCCCAGAGTTCCACATCCCATACTCCTTCCTCCAGGCATTACCTCCTTCCCCCATCCACAAGGATGTCCCCAGTCCAACCATCCCACAAGACCCCTAAACTTCCTTGGGCCTCCAGTCTCCTGAGGGTTAGATGCATCTTCTCTGACTGAATCCAGACCCAGGAGTCCTCTGCTATATATGTGTTGGGGACCTCATCTTAGCTGCTGTATGCTGCCTGGTTGGTGATCCAGTATCTAAGAGATCTCAGAGATTCATGTTAACTGAAAACTGTTGGTCCTCCTACAGGGTTGCCCTCCTCCTTAACTTCCTCCAGTTTTTCCCTAATTCAACCAGAGGGGTCAGCAACTTCTGATCATTGATGGAGTTTACATTTCTACATCTGACTCTTTCAGCTGCTTGTTGGGTCTTTTGGAGGACAGTCACGATAGGTTCCTTTTTGTGAATGCCCATAGCTTTAGTAATGGTGTTAGGTCTTGGGGCCTCCCCTTGAATTGGATCCCACTTTGGGCTTGTCGCTGGACCCTCTTTTCCTCAGGCTATTCTCCATTTCAGTCCCTTCATTTCTTTCAGACAGGAAGAATTATGGGTCAGAGCTTTGGCTGTGAGACAGCAACCCCATCCCTCACTTGACACCCTGTCTTTCTTCTGGACCCTCTAGAATGTACCAGAGACTTGGGAAGTGAGAGACTCTCTGGACTCAAAGTAGGGGACCATAGGTGAAAGGCACTACAGTGGGGAGAGGGAACTTTTTGAATCCACCTCCAACAGAAAGACAAGAAGAACCCCTTTTGAAGAGTTGGTCGGGTTAGTTCAAATGCCCGTTACAAAGAAAAAAATGTGTGTTTTTTATGTGTGTGGGTGTGTGTTTGCCTATGTGTAGTTTCTCGTGCTCATTGGTTTTTTGTCTTTCTTATTTAGTTTATTACTTTGTTCACTTTGATTTATTTATTTATTTAGTTTGGCTTTTCTTTGATTTATTCTTTTGTTTCTTCAAAGAGAGAAAACGGTGTGGAGTTGGAAGGGCGGGAAAATGGGAGAAGAGAAAGGTGAAACCCTGAGCAACATAATAGTGTATAAAGTACTTTTAAAAAGAATATCTCACAGCATTAATGGTGTGAAAACAAACACATAAATACATGTAAATATATGCGATCATAAAATAGAAACAAATGACAAACACTGGTGAGGATGCAGATGAAGAGATCATGTACGGCATGTTGGTGGGGACAGAAACTAGCCAGTAACTGTGGAAACCAACATGAAATTAGACATGGCTAGACCATTCCTGGGTATTTGCACTAAAGCCTAAGAAAATATCACTGAGATATTTCAGATTGATGTCAATTATACCATCATTCACAACAGCTTCTTCATAGAACAGGATGAATTATCTATAAAAAGGAGAATGATTAAAGAATATTATCATGTATACCTAAATTTTATTCAACCATAAAAGATGATAAATGACTTGCAGAAAAGTGTATACTACCAGACATTATCATACAAGGGGAATTAGATATCAAACAGAAAAAAGTCATGTTTTCCTTCATCTGGAGTCCTAAATTCATCTGTGTACACTGAACCATGTTTGTATTCATGACATAAATGTAGGACCAACAGTTTGCGAATGGGTGGGAGTAATGGGAGTTGGGAGGGGAGATAAAGGAAGGACAAAAATGTAGCATGGAGAAATGTTTAAAGAACATTGCAAAAGAAAAAGAAAAGAACATTGCATCCTTACATGATAATGTCCTCATGAGACTCAGTACAATGCACAATGACTGTGTGTCAATTAAAACAAAACAGGAAAGCTGCTAACATGGTCCAATCTTGCTTCTGAGCCTGATGGCCTGAAATCGGTCCTTGGAACCCACATGGTTGAAGAAGAGAACTGAAGCCTGTAAATTGTTCTCTGACTTCCACAGGCACAAAAGGTGGCACTGCTCAGCCCGCACTCACACCTATAAATGGAAGGGAATTTTTCAAATAGCAGGAGAAAGGTCATCTGAGCATATTTAACTGGAATTTCCTACCCTTTCCTGGGAACACCATATGACTTAAAAGAAATCATTACAATTCCATTATATGCAAACTGCTAATTGTTACCATAATGGAAAAGGTAATAAAACAAACCACCACGCTCTTGTAGTCATAATAACTGATGTATGTAAAAATTAGGTCAAATTAGCCTTTTAAAATAAACTTAGATTTATTATGAAGGCTTATGATTAAAGTGATTCCCGTCAGTTTTTTCCTTTCACCTGGCCTATTAGGATCCTATTGAAATACAACAAATTACCACGAACTTACAAAGGTTAAAACAGTGCATTTTTTAATCTTGTAGTGTCTTCAGGTCAAGTACTGCATTGGGTTTAGCCACATTCTTTGGCTAGGAAACTCACTGGCTTGTAATCAAGGTGTCTGTTCAGGGCTTGGCAGGGTTTATGGTGGCTCAGGTGTGGCAAATTCCATTTCTAAGCAACACTCTTCTCCCTGAAGCTGCTATTTCTCACTATAGATTATTTCCAGCTTATGGAGGCTTTGTGATTCTTTACCATGAGAACTTCTGCAGCCTTGCCATTTCGTGTCTGTTTGTTTCTTCAGTCTCAATGTTCTCGACAAAAATGGGAGTCCATGGCGAAGGTCCTTGTGCTTCTCTATATTGAAGTGGATGGTTACTAGAAAGCCAGCAGTTTTCTGGTAACTTTATTACTTTTAGGTGAGAGGTCCACAGGATTTTCGAGCTGTGCCATGTCGCCCTTGTGGCCTGGCTCTTAAGGGGTAAATAGGAGGAAAAGTGATGTCCGTAGGTCACTAACACAGCACATGCTTCATTCAATTTCCCAAAATGCTAGCCCTTGCAAGTATGTCGATCTCTAGATTCTCTTCTTCCATGGACCTCTAGTCTCCTGCATCACCAACAGGCCTTGTATTGGGTCGTCTATCAAAATACAGAAACAGACAACGTGAAGACTACAAGGATTTCATTACAAGGCATTTTACAAGTTAAAAGTTCATCGAAAGGACCTGCTTATATGAGACCAAGACCATAAACAGCAGCAAGGGATGATTTTATGAACTTCCTTAGTGTCTGATTACCCTACTAAAATTAAGGTAACAATAACAACTGTAACTATATCATTCCTATACTGCCCAACGAACTTTCCAAGTAGCTCCACCTGCAGGCTTGTTTCCACAAATATGTCTTACTCACATAGAGCTAGAACCCAAGGTTTTTGTATAAACTCAGACTACTAAAGGTAGCAAACCCAGAAAAAGCCCTTTACGCTGGAATTAAAGTCCCCTTTTGACTGCTAAGAAGCTTGGAGTCTTGTTCAAAGACAAATGGAAAGCATTGATTGTATAGCCTGACTTAAACATTAACTCTTCTTTGGTGACTTTGTGAGTTCAAGACCAACCCATTGCATATAGGATCTTGTCTCAGTCAATCTATCAATGAAGCCCTTGAAATGATAATTGTAAGACCTCCTCCTGCTCTAAGAGCATCATCAATGAGAATACTGGTGCCAGTGATACAGATGCCACTCATCTGACACAAAGATGGTGAATACTGGCAGCCATTCCTATAGTACTTCATTAGGGACCCATGTTAGAGGCAAATTTGTACCATTAGTCTTCTCTCTAAAGTCTCTCTCTCTCTCTCTCTCTCTCTCTCTCTCTCTCTCTCTCTCTCTCTGTGTGTGTGTGTGTGTGTGTGTGTGTATCTTCATGTGTGTGTGTGTGTCTGACACTCTGTCTCTCTTTCCTTCTGAAATATATATATATATATGCCTACAGAGAGAGAGAGAGAGAGAGAGAGAGAGAGAGAGAGAGAGAGAGAGAGAGAATAAGTACCCACTCTGGAGAGAAAAAGACATTGGACTCCTTGGAGGTGGAGTTATGGGTGGTTGTTAACCAACAGACAATTGCTTAGAAACAAACTCAAGCTTTCTGTATGAGCAAATGTAGTCTTAACTATTGAGCCTCTGTACCCCTAGGTTTTAGCTTCAGGATTCTCATTGAAATGTCAGCATTTTACCATGTTGTGTAGAAGGAAAATAAAAATATAGAGATCGCAGATTAAATGTGGAACACACCAAAACCATCACAATAGTCTCAACATAATCTTTGAAAGAAACAAAAAACCTAGTTATAACTATGGCACACATTAAACCGATGTATAAAAAGTGTTGTAATATATATTTTGGTTTCAATATTTTCTGATAACCTTTCCTGGGTACAATGTGTTATGCTGTGATTTCAATCTGTTGCTTAAAATCACCACATGAGTTAAATATTTTAGCTCCCAGAGTCATTTTCCAAATGAGAAAATGAATTTCACATCAAATAAGGAATGTATTCGGGGACATGTAGTACTCTTGAGTTGTTCGTAATCTTCTTCTGGTGCAAGCTCCACCTTATGGTCTTGCCATAGAAATTCTAAAATATTTTGCTTAAAACCAACCCAGGGATTTGTTTGTCTTGATCAACAAGACATTCTGCTGACTACAGAGTATGGGCTGCAGTTGTGTTCCTTTACCTTGATATCATTTTTAACAGAACATAAAATTTCATAATTTTATAAACTACTCAAGGAATATTTTATTCATCTTAAGAATATTGAATAAATTTACATTTCAATTGTTATTCCCTTTCCTGATGTCCAGGCCAACATCCCCCTAACCCCTCCCCTCCCCTTCTCTATTGGTGTTCCCCTCCCCATCCTTCCCCCATTACCGCCCTCCCCCCAACAATCCCATTCACTGGGGGTTCAGTCTTAGCAGGATCCAGGGCTTCCCCTTCCACTGGTGCTCTTACTAGGCTATTCATTGCTACCTATGAGGTCAGAGTTCAGGGTCAGTCCATGTATAGTCTTTGGGTAGTGGCTTAGTCCCTGGAAGCTCTGGTTGCTTGGCGTTGTTGTTCATATGGGGTCTCAAGCCCCTTCACCTCTTTCAGTCCTTTCTCTGATTCCTTCAACGGGAGTCCCGTTCTCAGTTCCATGGTTCGCTGCTGGCATTTGCCTATGTATTTGCGTATGCTCAACTTTCTTAACTATTACACAATAACAAAGTAAGAGCATGTGATATTACAAACAGGCATAACAGAAGGTTATTTATTTTGAAACTTTGGATTTTATTATATACTTCTTCAGTCTAATTTGAATCTTACTATTTCACATTATATTTTATACAATCTTCAGTTTCATGATGTATTCCAGGAATCAATCAATTCCTGAGTTTCTAAGACAGTTTATGAAAATCTTCTGACACTACTTAATTATGGTCACAAAGCTTTGCTTGTTGAATGAGGGCTTAAAATTCATCAATTTCTTTTTATCCTGTAAGAAAAAAATATGTCAAGTCATACTTCTTTACCCTGCAGGTCTCAAACACCTTTTCCACATAAGTCCTTCACTCTGTCTACTCAAAGAAACATGACACTATTCTCAATCCTTTTACTCTCTTTTGAAACACTCAGAATTTCAATGGCATTGTGGTCATGAGTTTCTGAATATTTTAAATGCTCTGAAAGTTTTGAGATCACCAATGCTTTTCAGGAGAAAGAATTACTGACTCTCTAAATAAATTCTGCCGTCTTGTACCATTCTCAGTGGGATAAGGAGTTGCAGTAGTGTACAGAGGAAAACCATGTTAATTGCTTTATCATGATTAACGCCTAGGAATGCTTTCAGTGTCTCCAAGTAGCCCCAAAATTTTTTTAAACTAAAAGACATTTCGCTTCATCAAAAAATTTCCATTATCTACAGCCAAACAGAGAAAAAGGAAAATAAGGTGGATTAGGTAGAGAGGAGACATCATAGAAACTAATAATTGTCCCCTCAATACCTTAGCCTCTGCCCCCATATTTCTTTATTTCTTGCCACTACTATTTTGATTTTTCTCAGCATGGCATTGATCTGCCTCTGGTAAAAACTGTAGCAGGCATAAGTCAATTATCTCAAACCTGTTTTCTGCCAGGTTTCTGAGGGTTGATTCTTTGAGTTCTGCATTTTACGGACTGACTAGAGAAGAACTTGAGAAAAAAAAATGTTGCATTCTGGTCAGTATTAAGCTCAGGAAAGGTGACTAAGCACACCTTCTCATCACTCACTATCATTTGTACATCTACCTGGGCCTTTTGCTCCAAATTGTGTCACCATTCATTCCTTCTGAGCTCCAGGACAGCAATGAAGAACTAGTGTTAGGGGTGACCTCATCCATACCCTTTGTTAGAGAATTACAAAACCACTTACCAACTTTTGGAGACTTTTGAAGCCAAGGGTCTTTTAATTAGCATCAAAACATTTTCATAATTGTTATCATTTAGCTCACCGCTCAACAAAATTACTCATCTATCCTTGTTGGACTTTGAAATGACATTTAAGAAAGTTTCAATGTGTGCAGGGCAACACCTCAATTGTTCCAAATTTGTTGAAGGATGGCTTCATGATTGAACAAAGTCACCTAAGTTAACTAGCTGAAGTTGCCAGTAAAGACTGGAGGAGAGAAATGTTCTATACATTAGAGTGATGAGTTCACAATATATTAAAAAGCAAATGGATGCTGAGATAAAAGAGAAATGGTTTTTGAGTAATTAGATCAAGAAATCTAAAAGTGAAGAGAAGGAGAAATGCTACAGGGCTCAGGATAATATTACATTCAAAAGACAGCATAGTTTCTGACCTGGGGGGAACGTCAGTGAATGACAAGAACACATGATTGTAGGAGAAGGGGACCCATAGGGTACAATACAGTTACAATGTCTTCTGATATTCTAGGCCATTAAGATACTACCAATACTTTAAAAACCAAAACTTCAAACGAAAAGGAAATTTCTTCAGGTTCTGAGTAGGTCAGATGTTACATATTTTTAACACTCTGGAAATGCATATACACAATTTCCGAGACTTTTCATAAAGTTGTGATGACAGACAAATTATAAACATTTTTAAACAACTTCATACAATCATTAATGCAAAAATGTTTTCAATAAATGCTAAAAAAAAGTCTGGCACTGTGTCCACAGTGTTCTCTTTTAGTAACTTTCAAGAATTCCTTTCTAATAGTAAACTTTTAGCTTCAGAAGTAGCAAGTCGTATTTTTTCCTGAAAACTTCTGCACTATTAGAAATGCATTGAAGTTTGATTAAAAGGACAGTGAATGCAAACATAAATCCCTTAAAAAATATTTAGAGCACAGCATTTTAACCCATCTTGTATTTATAAGACACATTTTAAAATGAATACCTCTTAAGAAAGGAGACTATTAGGTTGAGCAATGCCTTCTCTTCCCAATTGAGTATCAGACAAGCAGAATATATAAATCTACTTTATATTACTGTATCAATGGCTGATGTTCAATGGACTTTTGGTATTTGAACTATAAATATCTGACAAAGAAATAAACATCATGTGGAAGGAAATTGGCTGTAAATGCAGACGGGACTCTGAATAGGCCTCCATGGAATTACCTACTTAATCTTTGCTACTTTCCTTTAGGCTTTGTGGCTTTTGAGGATGTAATTATTTTTCTTATACAGCTGGCGATTTGGAAGGACGTCAGGAGCGTGTTCTTTTCAGCACACTGATAGTTAGCAAGCTTGTTGTTAAAGGTCATATTGTCGATCCAGAATCTATTTAAATATGAACTCAATGATTGTGGTACTGGCACCTATAACTTTCCTATTTCCCTAACTAAAGGGGGAAATTTTATTGGTGTGTTTTGGAGTTTACAAATAATGGTACATAACAGTCTCTTGCCTCCTTTCCACTGCCTTCTTTCTTCATCTAATCTCATAAGAGTACAGAAGGAAATGCCTGTCACTAATTGTCTTGAAATGCTTGTCACTAACTGCCTTGGCTGAAATTTGCAAAGACTGATGCTGATGTTAAAAGTATTCACAGTAATTATCATGAAAAGATATTGCTGTGATAAAGAATTTCTCAGCATCTTTAAAATTGGCTGAACCCTTCATTCAGAAAGTAATAGGTTGCGATCTATTTCTTCATTCAAGGAAAACAATACTGACCGAAAACATGTGATTAAGTGTTACACTATGAAGTGTTGTGAATGAGATGAGTTAGAAGACAGTAGTAGAGGAGTAAAGACAAAGACATAGCTTGGTAGAAACAGAGCATTCACAGGACCCTGGTGCATAATAGAATTAGACTGATGGCCCTTTCTCCCTTGTAAAAGGAGGATTTGCCATCACTGCCAAAAAGAAGTCAAGGGAAGACATTACCACAATGTAGCATGCTTTAAAGAGGCAGCATTGCTAAATGTAAAAACCCACCTGAAGCCTGCACCCTATACTGAAATAAAGCTAATAAATTATGAAAATATTAGATAAACTTTTGCACAAATAATAATTTTCTTCCAAACTTTGGAAAGTAATTGCAAATGCATGTGGACAAAAGGGTCAACAAATGTGATCAAGGGTCAACTCAGACAAGTCTACTCCAAAATATATTATCACCAAGCTCTCAAAGGTCAAAGAATAAGTGTATTCCAATTTGCCTGACAGTAGATCTCACTGAAGAAACCCTGTAGGTCAGGAGACAACATCGTTAACTCTTCACATTTTTAAAGGAGAAGAAAGAAATTCCAATCCAGAATACTATGCAGAGAAGCTGTACTTCAGAAAGAGAGATAAATATTGATAAAAGCCAAGAGAATATCTGCCCTCCAGAACTATCATCTAATACATGCTAAACAGATCTTTGAACGGAAGGAGAAATTACTCCACAAAAGGCCATCACAAGATTTAAAACTCACACATAAAAGAAATATATACTCAGAATATTCTAATATTGTAAACATGATGCATAGGAAATTCTTATCTTTAGTCTGAAATTTTAAAACAAAATAATTAAAATAAATTTACTGTTATGTTAAAAATAAGGAATATAGAAAGAGTAAACGTAAGTCTCCAAAAATTCTAAATATAGAGATGGAATTCACTGGATTTTGTTAGTGCTTCTTATTTTTGTGGTAACCTTTTTTATGATTATATTAACTTGCAAACATTTCAAAGTGGCTGCTACAACAGAAAATATTTTTGTCGAGCCGCATGATAGCAATAAAGAAAATCTATAACCTAAGACTGAAAAATAATAAGAAACAAAAATACTCCATAAACTAAACCAACCACCAAGGAATCTGGGTGAAAGGAATGAAGAGAAGGGAAAGAAGGGAGAAAAAAACCGAAAGACAAAAAACAATTTATAAGATGGTTGTAGGAAATCTCTCTGTAATTATTTAACTGGAAATAGATAACATTCTCTAATCAAAAGAAAACACACCACTACATGTTGTTCACAGGAAATTCAATTTATCTCTAAAAACACAAAGTGAAGAAGATGTAATCAGATATTTTATGTAAACAAAATAAGAAAACAAGAACAGACATTCATAGATAAAATGTATCTTAAATAAAAAAACCAATAAAAAGATGCAAGGAGGGTGAAGAAAAGACACCGGTGTTTAAGGGCATTGGCTGCTCTTCCAATAGACTCAGGGGTGGTTCTCAGTACCCTCCTGGCAACTTACAACTGTCTGTAACTCCAGTTCCTGGAATTGGAATCCCTTCTTCTGTCCTCCATGGGCACTGTCATGCACCTAGCGCACAAACAAACATGCAGCCAAACCACTCATATGCCTCAAAATAAACAAAATAGAAAAGAATTTGAAAGGTTATTATATAATAATAAAGTGGAAAATTCAACAAGAATTAATATTTACATATATTACATACATGTATTTAGTATCTCTAATATCATTATGTCTAAATATATAATACTGGATAATTTGATGAGATTGGTAGACTTGGACCTGTAGTTCTAGGGTAACTTTACTTTCCAGCTTAATCCACAAGGAAATGTGAGGCTTAAAGTTAATACACCACCAATGTTCCTACTGACATCTAGACAGCATTCCATCTAACACGTTTGAAAAATACATCCTTCTCAGGTTCTGTGTAGGTCAGATGTTCCATATTTTCAACACTCTGGAAATGCATATATATAATTTTCGAGACTTTTCATAAAGTTATGATGACAGATAAATTGTAAACATCTTTAAACAACTTCATACAATCATTAATGCCAAAATATTAATGCATCTTCCAAGCAAGGTCCCATGGGCCCTGCAGTACACACAAAATAAGGGTCAGAAATACATTTAAAACCAAAGTCATATCAAAAATATTTCCCAAATACAATGCAGTAAAACTAGGAATTGGTAACCCAACAATCTTTGGAACTTATACCAATCAAAGAACTTACATTTGAATAACCAATGGATCATGGGAGTCATAAAGGACTGAGTTTAAGATGTTCCGGAGACAAACAAAGGAGATGAAATGTAAGCAAAAATCTATTGGATTTGGGGAAAGCAGTCCTAAAGTGTGAGCTTAGAGGAATAATACCATGAGTTGAAGAAGAAGATGAAACATTTCAGATAAAACTTTATCCAAACTAACAACTAACAGACACAAACAAATGAAGCCCCAAACCATAAATTAGTAGAAATCTATTAATAAAGCTCAGACTAGAAATAAATGGAACAGAACCCTAATAAAACAATCAAATCAAGAGTTGCTTCTTGGAGAAAATGAAAGACATTTGAAGAAAGATTAAACTGACCAGCAAATAAAAGGAGAAAGCTCAAGTAAATAAAATCTTAGATGAGAATTAGACAGTATGATTAGCACTGAAATTTATTGGAGTGATAGAAATAATCATTTATAACTATCTATAAACAAATTTGATATCCTTGAAGAAATGGGCCTTTCTTGAAAAGTCGTGCTTTACCGTGAATGATAGATCAATATATACAAACCGATCAGCCTGCTACATAGAGTCAAAGAAGTTCAAATCCATGCTATCACCTCCATATACCTAAGAAGACATTTCAGAGAATTTGCCATTGGTTTCTTACAAAAATTTTACGCAAATTGAAGATTAAATGAACATTGTAAACAAAATGAATACCAGATATGAAGGTTAAGGAGCTAACATCCTACTATATAGGGAAAGAGTAAAAGCTTCCATTTACATCCAGAACAGGAAAAAAGATACCTACTTCCAACATATTTTCATCATCAATGCTGGAAATATCAGCCAAACTAACCAGGCAAGAGTGAAAAAGGACAGACATTAAATTGGGAAGAGGAAGTCAAATTACCATTGCGATAGATGGCATAGTCCCCTAAAAATGAATTCTAAAAGACACAGCTCATCACAACTATGCCAACTGGTAGATAAAGTCAACAATGCAGCAGAATATAAAGCCAACATATTAGTCTGCAGTGCTGCTAAATGTCAATTATTAATAATAAAGTTAAAATTAATCCCATCAATACCAACCATCAAAAAGATGCCTCGGAATAAAGTCAATCAAAGAGGAGAAGCATATCTATAATAAAAAAAAACATTTCAATACACACACACACACATACACAGAGACACAGAAAGCTATTCCATATTCACATATTGGGGAACTAATATTTTTAGACTGTCCATAATAAATAAAATAATCTCCAGATTCACTGTAATACTTAGGAAAATGCCAATAACATTTTCATATAGACTAGAAATAAACATACATTTTATATGAAACAATAAAATTTCTAAGTAGCTTAAGAAGTTATAGGGGCAGAGGTGAATGCCTAACAGTAAAATACACAGCACAGTTGTGGTACAGCCATCAGAAAAACGCGATATTCACAAGCAACAACCCTAAAAGTAGGAAGTCCACCTCAGCTACACAGGCCAATAGTACATAATAGAAGTCAGGGAAGTAAACCCACAGAGCTATAGCAAACTGATTAGTGACAAAGATAAAAGGTACGCATCAGAGCTAGGAAGCGCTTTTCAATCATTCCATGCTGCGCAATTTGAAGGTCCACATGCAGAAAAGTAAAACTGTATCTTACGGTTCAAAAAAATAGTGTGTGTAAAACCAGGCAAAAATGCATACAACCAAGTCTAGAAACTAGAATCTGCTAGAAGACACCTTAAGGGTCGTGCTTGAACATTAATAAGAGCTGTAATCTTTTTAAAAAGACCATCACATCCAGAAAACAGAGGGGAAATAGATAAATGTGGTTCCGGCCTTTCGTCATCTTGCTTCTACCGGTGAGGCCACAGAGACCGGAAGAGCGTCATCCTTTGGAAAGCATCGCCATAAGACGCTCAAGCTGTGCCACCGCTGTGGCTCTAAGGCCTGCCACCTTCAGAAGTCGACCTGTGGCAAATGTGGATACAAGAGAAAAGTACAAGAGAAAGTATAACTGGAGTGCCAAGGCTCAGAGACGAGACACTACCGGGACTGGTCGGATGAGACACCTAGATATTGTCTACCACAGAGTCAGACATGGATTCCGTGAAGGAACAACACCCGACCCAAGAGGGCAGCTGTTGCAGCATCCAGTTCATCTTGAGGATTTCAATCAGTCACGAAATAAATGTTCTGGTTCCAAAAAAATAAAAAAATAAAATAATAAAATAATGTAGTTCCAGCCAACCAAAAATTTTTGCAATCAAAGAAAACTGAAACATTAAGAAACAAATGACTAAATGAGAGAAGATATTGATACAATAGGCAAGCGATTGGTAGCTAGACGGCAGGAAGACCCTTGAAAAGTACAAATACTATATAATTAAAAATCGGTGAAATATAAATATGAGAAAGAGATATTTAAACAAGCTCACATTTATTTTTCAAATGCGTGCAAATGACTAACACCGACATTAAAAATGTCAGCATTACAAATTATTTGGGAAATGCCAATTAAAACCAGATGCGATGTGGGCCCGCCCCTGTATAATATTACAAGTACTGGTGAGGATGTGGGAAATGGCACAGGGACAGTGAACTAAGACACATATGTTCCCACCTGTGGGAATGCTACCTCATTAGCAACTTCAAGTTTTAACGTTTGAAGGGCTCCGTACTGCTTCACACAAACTTAGATTAATACACATTCCCAACACTGGCCCCGTGGACAGCTTAAGGGAGCAGAGACTTCCAAGCAGAACCTCCAATTTCAGAGGTTCCTTCCCATAGCCATTGGACCTTCAGAAAAGCCATATAACATGATGTAAGTCCATGACAAAGGAAAACTGCTCATTTTATAGCAGCAAGGAACCAAAAAGAGAGACGTAAGGAGCAGTTAATGCATAGGACCTGTCACCAATGACCTACTAGTTGGGTCCACTCTTCTGGATAGACTCTCTTCCTTAATATTTGCACCAGTTCCCAACAGTGGCTATACCATAGAGTGAAGCAAAGGTAGAAACTAAAACCAAGAGACAGGAGCTGATGCAACAGGCCATGGAGGAGTGCTGCTTACTGGATTGTTCATCATGACTTGCTCAACCTGCTTCCTCATAGAACCTAAGACCACCAGGCTAATGGTTGCCCCACGATGTCAATGATTACGCTTGACTATCAATTACTAATTTAGAAAATGCCTTCAGGCCTACCTACCTACAGCAATATCTTATAAAGGCATTTAGCAATTGGGGTTCCCTTCCTTCAGATAACTATAGCTTATTGATATAAAACTAGCAAATGCATCATTGAAACTTACGCAAATAATGCTTTCCTTCATATTTCCATAAGGCAATAGAATGTATTTGTAATGATTTTTACCACAAAAAATGATAAATTTTGAGCATTTGTTTGTTTGTGTGTGTGTGTGTGTGTGTGTGTGTGTGTGTGTGTGTGTGTGTGTACATATACTGAAATAGCAAATGGAAACAAATTTTCCTATTTTGTTTATGTTAGCATTTAAAGCAAATGTAAACAAAATATCTTATGATAAATTGAAATTCAAGTTAATAAAGAATAACTTGATATTTTAAAATGTGTTTCCTTTTGGGGAAAGAATATCCCTAGGAGAATACTGTTCAGACAGGTATGATGTAATTACATGGCATCGCATCATCTCATCTTTAAGAAGCCATGAGAACTGAGGTCCAAATGAGTATGACTGGTACCCAGAGTCAATACTGAGGAGTACCTGGGATCCCTTTGAATTCAGTGGTATATCAGCAGCCAGCTATGTACAACTTTACTTGATAAATAACAGCACTTTATATATACCCACATACTTAATATATACCTCTTAGGATTTCTACTCTAAAAATTAGTATTCAATGGGTAACTTAAACCAAAAATAAATGTTACTCTTCCCCAGTTGCAGATACCATATGTCTGAAGTTAAAGGGTCAATGGGGCCATACATCCTCTGAGACTCTAGGCAGAATCTTTGCTTCTTCCCGTGGTAACCATTCTTCCCCCCAGATCTTTGGATTATAATTACTTTACCTTACTGCCTTACTCTGTCCTCAAATGACATTCTTTCTGCGTGTTTCTGGCTTGGCATGGCATCTAAATCTTTGTACACGAGGACAATGGTCATACTAAATTAGTATTTGCCCAAGCAGTGCCATCTGAACATCAGTGTACCTGAAAGGATGTTAAACCCAAGAAAGTCACATTTAAACAAAAAGATTTAAATATGTTTTCTTGGGATACAGAATTCTATCATAAATCGCTCATCATTCTTGCCCACTAGATTTGTAAAGTTATTATTTCATATGTTACCTAACCCATTCTCCACAAACTCCATCAACTGATTTTATTGTCAATCATTTTTCAAAGTCATCAATAAACTGTTCTAAATAAGGGAGTATGATATTCCCTTGTTCTACATTTTATACTGTAGCCAAACTTGAAAGAGCCCATAAATGGGTTCTGGTATGTTGACTCTGAATCATTGATAACTAGTCTCTTGGTCTTCCACACATCTGACATCTGACATAAATAAAATACTATGGTTTCTGGCTTGTTTATGACCATATCTTGGGGAGCAAAGTCAAAGCTTTCCTGAAGGAAAGATATATTATACCTATTGCTTTTCCCATCTACACAGCTGGTCACTCTGTCATAAAAGAAAATTAGATTCGTCTGACATAGCCAACTTCTCCATACCCAGTTTTTCTTTGCAAGTTTAGGATTCCAAAAGGAAAATTCCCATACAAATAGAATATTTCAATTAAAATGTTAGGGGTCAAGTTCATCTAATAGTTCCATAAATGATATTTATGTTGATTCTCTCAAATAAATGAGTCTGATAGGCCTTGATAGGAAGTCTTTCAATACTCACAGAAAATCACAAATTTAAGAAATTCCTGATTTTAATTTTCACTAAAACTCTCATGAAAAGGTTTATTGGACTATGTAACAGATTCTAATACAAAGATTAGGCATTAAAATGTAGGAGACAAAGCAAGCTAGTTCCATGGTTTGACTGATCATTCCGCAAAGTTGTTTGCCTGTCTTAAAACCATAACTGCTCACTGGTGCATCAATTATGTTTAATATGGAGGATAAATCATACTCTTGTGTCAAGTGATATTGCCATTTTAGCCACATCTAGTTTTCACCTTAGAATAAGTAAGACCGTCTCCTTGAAGTAAAAAGAGAAGCGAGTTTTACTCACTAACCCATGACTTGAGTTCTCTCAGGTTATCTCGTTGGATGTTAGTAACCTGTCAGTGTGTGACAGTAGCCTATACACATGGCTGAGTGTGAAGAGGTCCTGCTAAATTCGCTTTGAAAGCCAGTCTGAATTGTTTAGTTTCACAATGGCAGCTCCCCTTTGGTTCTAGACCATTTCTAGGAGCACCTTCATGGTTTTGTCCTTGTTAAAAAAAATTGTCTATTAACCCTTTCACTTGTATCTTTCATTTTCTGTAACTGATATGCAGTATTATAACTGCTTCCTTCCATAGCTTTTAGCGTCTGCTCTGTTTTTCTTCTTTTTCTACTTGGCCTCTCTTCATTTCATTCACCTCTGTCTCTAGCAAAGACCTGTTTAGGCATCATGGACTGACATTAACTTTCTTGATATTCAGTTTTGACGGCACACTCCTGTATTGGCTGTATTCCCGGTGACAATAATGAGCTTGAGCACTTAGGGATTCAATAGTATTTTTTTAAGTGTATGTGTGATACCCAAAAATTAAATAGAATATAGAAGTTGTTCTATGCCTCCCTGAAATTCAGAGTGAAAAACAATATTCAGTAATTACCATTGTCAATGAAATGGCACGCTTTGCAGAGAGCCACATGCTAATTTTCCTATGATACTTGACTTTAAAAAAAATGTAAATATCGTGTGTAGCCTCCGAATAGCAGCTGACCTGCTAAAGACCTGATCTGGAAGCCTAGGAAGCTCAAGCTGTCTGCCTAAATCAAGTCAAGCACATCTATCCCTCCCACATATATAAGTTTCTCAGGCATAGTAATCATATTCTTTGCATAAATTAAATTGCTCTCAAGATTTCCATCCGTTTCTCTTTGGGATAAATTTGGTGATATTGTGAATTTTGTAGGATTTTCTTTTTGTACCAACCCTTAAAATTCTTAGATTCCCCTAATCCTCAGGCAGGTTGTTCTAAATGCAAAAAGTTTAAATGTGATTCTACAATAATGTGCTTTCTTAGTTCTGCACCACAGCTTAATGGAAGTGGTTTCCCCAGTGGCCCCTGTATGTGAAACCAGTATTGCTGGGCCGCAGGTGTGCTGTACCATGACTGGTAATGAGGAAAGCAAGAATTCTCAAGGTAGGATAAGCATAAAGTAAATTATCTGGTTTTATTCAAATACCATCGCTCAAATAACAGACACCGTTTGTTGTACTCACTCCCCACTTCTCAGTGTGGAAACCCCATTTCAGAAACCACGAGAGCATTGGCATAAATATTTCAAACAGAAGTTTACAGGAAAACAGTGTCGTGGAAACACAGTAAGCCGGGAAAGTTGCAATTTGATCAAGCCCTGAGTTACATAATTTAAGCCGAGACATTTTGTCTGTATGATTTGCTGGGAAAAGTTTCTTCTTTCAGCTTGTTTAAGCCCTACGACTACTTAAAGAACAAACAAACAACAAAAATAAAAAAGCCATACATTTAGTGACTAGGCATCAAGTGGAATGATAGCCACACAAAATCTTTCCTGATTTTTTTAAAAGTATTTTGTAATTTGTAAGCGCTGCCTTTAAATTGGCCAGTGTAACGGGGCTGGCGGAAGTCGTTAAAGAATTCCACCTCAGATAAATCCTTTGTGCCTTAGTCAGATATAAAATCATGGAGACTTGACATTTTGTTATTTTTCTCTCCTGGACTCACCCATTATTGGAGCAAGGCCCTGAAAGCCAGCCTGAATGAAACTGTAAGAAAGCCATTGGTCCTAAGGGGAGCCCATGGCATGACGGTCACAGAGATAATCTAGACCACTCTTGACAAGCAGAAAGCAGTCAGACCCCAGTGCCATGGAGATGCAAATGCTGTTCTCTGCTATGCTGTTATTAATGATCTCTCTCTCCTACCTGAGAAACTGCACCTGGATGACCATACCTGTGAAATACAGAAGAGAGTGGCAAGAGAAAGTGGATGACAGCTTGGATATTTATGTTTGTTCTGTCCAGGATTTTACTTTTCTTTAAGGACATTTCATTACACATTCCTTTCCTGACCTCTAATTTATTTTCGGTCATCCTTGAGGATGTTGCATTATATATTTCTTTCCTTTGTGATATACTACAAATTAAATTGAGGAAACCTAGGCAAACAATTTTGTTGAATAAAAGAAAGCAAAAAATGTTTTACTGGCGTACTTGCTCATGCAAGAAATTATGACTAAGTCCAAGCTTCTCTCAACTCTCATGCTTCCAAATCAAATTTAGAAAAGAACCCTACCGTAATTCATAGTACTCACCTGTGCCTACCCCAGCGCTGGGCCTGTTGAGGTTTGGTCTACTGCTATGTATCGTGATGCTAAATTCTATAGCCAAAGATCTAGGCCTAGGTGTGGCTTCTCCTGTTTACAGGCTTTTGTTGTGCAAACTTTTTTCCTTCATTTAAAACGATTGATTAAATAAAATTGGCTACAGCCAATTGCTGGAGGCATTGGAGGTAGATGGGTTTGGAGTGAACTGTTTGGAGGTGGTGAGACCAGGAAGAGAAGGAGGGATGAGGAAACATAGGAGAGAGGAATCCACTGTGAGTAGAGACAGACTATGAGCACAGGGCCAGGAAGGACAGCAAGTATCTGGGGTACACCGCTAGGGAGGTAGCCAGGCCAGCTGTGAGAAGAGGACATTAGGGGTCCCCCTCCCTAGTAATTGTCAAAGCCAAGTAAAATCACCATAGTCTGAGTCTCATTTATTTGGAAGCTAGTCCAGGATAAGTTTAAATTTCTAGTACAACACTTTGGCACACCTTACATGGGGCATAAAATCAATCTGAGACAAATTACAGGGTAGAGAGGCACAATCCTCTGGGGGAAAAAAGTGGCTTTTGAGCTACTGCTGGTTTGGAAAGGCTGGACTACAGCACCAGAGAAGGCTTTGCACTTACTCGTCTGTGGATAGGAATAGGCTGAATTCTCCTAAGAGCTTCATGGTGCTCTGGAAGCCAGCACTCTGCTTGGCAGAAAACACAGCTTATGCTGAGGCCCACGGACAAGAATGGAAGTCTAGTCTGGGCCCACTGAGAACCAGCCTGCTGTCTGGTGAAAGGCGCCAGAGCGACCAAGCATGGCAGGGCCCATGGACCAGAGACGGCTGACTGATGCCCAGGGATGAAGACCTAAAGCCGAGTGGAAGCAGGGCAAGTTGTAGAGGCCTGGCCAGGGCTGGCAAAAGGCAGAACAAGGAGCCCTGAGCTAGCTGAAAAGCTGGGACAGGGCTCATGCTGCACAAGGTATAACCTAAAAGGTCTCAAGACTAAACTGATAAGGTATTGAGTTTAAAGAACAATGAAAGAAAGGGAACCTAGAGCTATAAAATAATCATAGAGAGAAAGAATTAACTTAAAAATAAGAAAATAATGTCCTTAGGGAAATGTTTTGAAATTATAAAAAAAATGTTTTCTATATTTGAGATGGAGGGAAACATAAGTACATACTGAATCTGGATTCGACATGGTCTTGCTTTACTTATCAGTCTGCAAATGCAAATGGCTATTTTTCAGTGGTTACTGTTTTATGTGTCATCTTTGGGAGAAATCAGAATAAGTCTTGGAGAAATTTGAAAATTTAGATACTAAATTAGAGACTGTAAAATAGAAGTTGAAAGATCTTTAAGTCAAAATAGGAAACCCTCTGAAGAATCCAATCTGGAACTTAAAATAACATAAAACAGGTAGTTCCAGGCAGGAAGTTTCCACAGGGCCTTGAGAAATTAGAAGGGCAGCCCATAGAGATAAATACATGGAATTAAGAATCCAGATTCTGTCTCTGCAGAACTTAAAGAATCCCGCACAATGGACTGTGTTTCATTTTCTAGAGTTTAGAGAATTGAAATATGTACACATGTTGATACATAATATACTGGTAGATGTTTGGAGTTCCAACAGACTTCTGCCTTGAGTTCTGAGGGCTAGGATTCTGAGATTGCACATTTATTAAATTTGATGGCTGTTTGGAAAATGCCTTTACAGAGTGAAACTTATGATGTTCAGACATATATATGTCCATTAAAATACAACAATTTTATGGACATAATGGCATGTAGCCTATTCTGGATATAGCATACAGTCCTACAGGTCAAGACATTATAAAGAAACAGCATGAAATGCTCAAAGAACAGAAGAGGGATATGGCATCTCCCAAAGATTGTTCAAAATGTGCTTTGTTGATATATATATATATATATATATATATATATATACATATATATACATGGTTAATAGATCTTGTTAATTACAAAATCCTCAAGACTTTTCATACCAATCTTCTTAACAATGTGGATAAAAATTGATATTACAATCTGATATACTTCAAACTAACTTATAGAAAGACAGATGTCTTTCATCTGCTCAAATAAAGATCATAAAAGCATCCTTAATTGATATGTGCATGCCACACATTCCATAAAATGTCTTACCAGAACTATGTATGGCATGTAAGGTTTGCCTATTGTAGAATGGAATTCAGGAGGGCAGCCCTGACAGGATTCATCCTTAAAGATGCCGAGATGCTGGACCTGCTGTTCCAGCTCCCTGCTTGATCCTGCCTAAACTGCATTGAAACTGTTTCCCCTAAAGACTTGCTTCCATGACATTTTGAGAACAGCTAGCTTACCCGATCCAAACACTGAGATAATTCCAATCAGGTTCTCAATGAAGTCTGCCCATCTCAACACAGAGAAAATGGACAACAAATGTTACCACTAGCTTTCTTAAGACTAGCCATTTTTTCTAATTATCTAGAGCCCCCCAAAAGGAATTCTTTTCCCAATATTGGTGGGAAGAAATTAGCTTTCTTAAGACTAGCCATTTTTTCTAATTATCTAGAGCCCCCCAAAAGGAATTCTTTTCCCAATATTGGTGGGAAGAAATTATTAAGACTGTCATCCCAGTCCCTTAAACTGGGGCAGATAGTTTTAATCCTCTTATGAATTATAGATATGTGGATTTAATGGTTTTATATAGAGAGGAAATAAAATAGGTAGCTTAGACTAGACAATTTCTATCTTTTTTTTCTAGTTAAGGGAAAGGGGATGTAGAAATAGAAGAAATTGGAGAAATAGGAGTAGGTTAGTGAATCTACTCTTAAAACAAAAGTATTTTATAGCCATAGTATTATATTAGTACAGAATTTTATATATTGAATCTGGTTTAAGGTGTTAATTGGTATAAATTTATATGTATTGAGACAAAATTTAAGAGTAATTTTTATTATAACATAATATATGTATATTTTAACGCTTAGATAGGCATTGTGTCTGTGCACTCATTTGAAGTACAAGACTTAATCTCGGTTCTTTTAATAGGTACTATGACAAACAGTTTAGAATAATTATGTAATGCAAGCTAATGAACAGATAGTCAAACTCATGGCCACATTAGATTCTAATTTAGTTAACTACAATAAAAATGTCTTTAAAGGTTATTCAAATAGTAAAGCTAAAGGTAATCGATGTCTAACATTTAAGTTATGCTGTACAGGCTGATGTTTTTCAAAAGCATCAGAGAGCCACAAAATATAGCATTAATGTTATTTCCTTACTAAAACATCTTTGGACTACGAGACATGTCTGCTCCTGATGGTATCCCCATCTTCAAAGAAGATGACGAGCATCGGTACCTCCGTGTGGAGCTGCTCTGACTGTGGCAAGCTAGCCACCGGGCAAGAAAGACCTTAATTTCATCTGCAGACAAAATGCTGTCCACAAAAGGCAAACAGATGCAGGATAGTTGACTTCTAAGCTCTGCTTCAGTTATGATCTATCAGATGCTCTGGGCCAGGAGGAGGAAGATAAATGCTCCAACATTATAAGGAGTATTCAGGCTATCCAGGTGGTAAACTATCTCTGCCATTTCTATGATTTTTGGAAACTGGATCCCTATGCCTCCCGCATGCTCAAATATTTATTCTTTCTTAAATGGCTGATGGGGTTCAAGACCAATTGGTTATAGTCAAGATTAAAATCTTACATTGTTTGGCTTAAAGAAGACGTTGTAGATTTAAAAAGATAGTTTTAGGATGGTAAACCAAGTTAAAATCAAAGATGATTCAGGAACAGAATTGCAAACTCATTTAGTTAGCTTAGATGATGAAATCTTTTATCTCAATTGCCAAGTATAATGGACAGAACACTATAAGTGTTTATCAGACATTATAAATCTCATAATTGTTATAATTGTGTTCAATTTATATCTGAGAGAAAAGGAAGCTATTTATTGGACTAAAAGGGGGCATTGTTGAGGTACATACGTAAGTAAGCCAAATGAGTTGGCTACAATTTTCAACTAATGACTTTTATTGGTTTTATTACTGTCAAAATGAAAAATATTATCTTACCAAATCGTTACCAGAAGAGTTTGTTTTAAAAGCCTGTCTTGTGCTTAGCATATAACTTGGTTGTTAGTGTTTGCTTACCATGCAAGAAACTTTGGGTTGAAATGATATTGTACAACTGAGAAAGAAATAAGGAAAATAATCCTGTTTACAATAGCTGAAAAACAGAATCAACTAGCAATAAATCTCACCAAGTAAGTGAAAGACATCTATAATGGAAATTTGAAAGCACTGAAGACTTTAGAGACGATGCCAGAAGATGAGGGAGCCATCATCAGGATGCAAAGTGAATACAGCGAGCATTGGTACATTGTCAAAAGCAACCTACAGACATGATGCAATCCCAATGAAAAGTCACAGAAAACTGACATATCCTAAAGTATGGATGGAAGCACAAAAGACCCTGAATGGGTAATTGAATAGTAGTCAAAGAAATCCAAAAGAACAATGCTAAGTTGCATCTCAAGTTGCATAAGAGAGCGATAGTAAGGAAAACGGAATGGTACTGATAAGACACATGGATTAGTAGAGTAGATCCTGAATTGAGAATCAAACTGATGTATCTATAGCCAGCTGAATCTTGAAAACAGAACTAAAAACATACTTTGGAGAAAAGATAGCTTCTTCAACAAATAGTGCTGGGAAAACTGGACATTGTATTCAAAAGAGTAACATTAGATCCTCATCTTTCTTGCACCCTATATTAAAGTAAATTTAAAAATGTTTCAAAAATTGTAATTCAGGAACTGCAAGTCTAAAACTATTAGGGGAAACACTTCATATAGAGGATCAGGCAAAGATTTTTGAAAAGAAATAAAATAGCTCAGAACATACTACTGACAATTTACAAATAGGATTGCATGAAATTAAAAAAGGGTTCATGCATGAGTCAAGAAAGATTTCTTATTGGTTAGAAGCATGTGCTGCTCTTTCAGAGAACAGGACTTTGGATTCTAGCTCTCACATTAGATGGCTTCCAACCACTTTAAATGCAGCTCTAGTTGATCCAATGACTTGGGGGTTTTTTTGTTGTTGTTTTTTTTGTTTGTTTGTTTGTTTTGTCTTGCTTTTTGACTTCTGAGGGCATGAACATATACACATACACAGAAATACAAAATATATAAAATATATGCAGAAATCTTCTGCACTATGAAATTAAATCAAATAAAGAGACAGCCTACAGAATGAGCGAAAATTGTTTGTAGTGGTATATTTGAGAAAGGATTAGTATTTCTAATAGATAAGAACTCAAAAATCAAACAAGCCATCAGATAAATAGGCACAGTTCTTAAAAAAAACACAAATGGAAGTAGACATATGAAGATATTCCATGTACTTGACCATGAAAGAAATAAAAATTAAAACTATTATCATCCTATCTTATTATAGTCATAATAGCTCCCATAAAGCAAGTAACAGTCAACATTGCAGGAGTACAACGAAAAGGGTCACTACTGCTAATAAAATGAATTGGTTTAGACATTACTCTTCCATGTTCAGCATGAACATTACACAAAAGTGAAAAAACTATTGCCTCAGATATGCCATTTCTAGGCATATGCTCAAAACTTCTAAGTCAGCATACAAAAATATTTGTCATTTCTGCTTTTACAGCTATAGTTACAATAGACACACTTTGGAATTAGTTTGTCTATATTAACAGGTAAGTCAATGAAGAACATGTACATAGTAACAATCGCTTTTTTTAGGATATGGTGTTTATTTTTAATTATCTAAATTTAATTATGTAAATGTGTCTGTGTGTGTGTGTCTGTGTCTATGTGTGTGCCTTTGTGTGTGCATGTGTTTGTATCTGTGTATGGTTTAAATAGGATGATGTTAAAAATAATAATGAAGAGAGCTGAGTGGCATGAGGCTAGTGCCTTTATAGATTACTTCGATTCACAGTTCACTTCCTTCACACCTTCCACTTCATTCCATCTTCCTTCATCTGTCACACTAAGGTCTTTCATTCCATTGTAGGAATCCTTTCATGCAATATCTGTATATGTGCCCCTTTCAACTATATAGTTCACAGACACACATATACACACATATATATAGATATATATAGATATAGAGATATAGAGATATATTTCTGGTGTCAGACATGTAGAGATATGTTTTAAGAAGTGAATATAGTTTATTAGCTTTTATGAAATATTTTAATCACCCATTCCTTCCTATGTATTGTCAAGTAGGTCTCCTGATTAAAAAGTCAACAAAATATCTATTTAACTTCATTTTTTTTCTCAAGCATAGCTATTTAGGTTGACCACAAAAAGTACTCTATCCTCATCATGGTTCTAAGAAAATAAATAAAACTTTGAGTTAAATGAGCAAATCCACCACTGCATAGGAAATGAGAGAAAAAGGGATATAGTAGAAATGTAAGAGTTCTAATAGATTGTCGGTGGTTTGTGAGTTCTCTCTCTACTCCTGGCAAACCAAGCACACTTTGCAATCTGAAACCCTCAGTTACATGCAGCTGTACGTGTTAAGTTAAACATTTCATGTCACTAGGGACACTGAAAATGCTTGGCCACCATAGGCTGCCTACTGCCTACAGACAGAGCTGGTACAGAAGCGCTCATATCCCCAACCCTGACACAAACTCATCACCTCGTCACTATTCTCCGGTTCATCTATAACCTCCGACCCGAAGACTCAGCAGTTGATCTTTGGCATAACCATTATTACTGCGGTACAAGACACCAAATTGATTGTGGGAATACTCATGGTGGAGACACATAACAACCAGAAACATCAAATTCCCTGGAATTATATCTCCTAATAGAAAACAAACCACTTTGGTTTGTAATATGAGCTCCCTTTTATTTTTTCTCGCTAGCTGTTGTTGCTATCTGAGTCTCATATCTGGTCCCCAGGTCAGTTTGCAGAGGAACTGATAAGAAGGACAGTAGGAGCTCAACCTGAAGCCAGTGTTATGTTCCTCTTATTGATCTTCTGCATACCCAATCATATGGTTTTGTTGTTGTTTGTTTGAATCAAGAAAGACATGTACTGATTCACTTTTTTTAAAGGCCCCTTTCAAAATGTATCCAAATATAAACTTTGGAGGTGAAGATAACAACTGTCTTGGAATCTTGAAGTAGAATATAGACATTAAATTCAAGAGAAACAGAACCACGGATTCGCACTAAAACAACTTTCACATGAGCAATATATCAAATCAAGCATTTGGCTACATTTAGGTGTTTTATTATAAAATCAAATTAAAGATCTCGATTTAAAGTTTTAATCGATCTTTAATTCAGAAAATGAAGTCAAAATAGAATTCTGGGCAAGCCAAAGGCCACTCTCTGATTTTCTTCACTAACAGCATCCATGGCATGAGTTAATAAGTAATTTGACTACAATTTCCTTCTAAACCAATACAGCTACTTGTTAAGCTGGATTTCTTTGTTATGGTTTCCTCCCTGCTTGCCCTGTACGAGGCACAAAGCTTACAAACCATTATTAAATAATTCACTCTCAGATTTGTCAGGGATAATCTGTTTTAAGAGAACTTAGACAAATCTTGATAATGAAAATGATAATCCAACTCATGGCTTGCTGTGTTAACCATCATACCTGTTTAGAATTAATTTGGCATGTGGCTTGCATTTAATCTTAAAAGTCATTTAGAAATGTGAACCTGGAAAACATGAGGATGGTAGTATTTAAGAAAAAATTCCAAACCTGACATGGATCCAAATGACTGTTAGAAACGTGAACAATCTCACTGATGTGTAACTCACTACCCCCTAAGGCAACCTACTCTTTAGGAGGAATGAAAGTGATAGCTGGGGCTTTTGCTTATCTGTTTGTTTGTTATCTTTGACATTTTTATAATGGTATGATGAACAGGCTGTCTCTCCCAGCCAAATTAAGTGGTAAGTGATATTTAGAAGCATTTATGTACATAGAAGAGAATTCTACTCGCATTTTTTTGACAAGTAATAACGCAAACCTTCCAAGTAGCCATGATGTAAATGAAATTTTTATATAATAAACAGTGTATTGGACACTTCTTGTGATTATCATCTTCTAGTCTCATGCTGCTACTTTTTCCTCCTTAAGATGAATCCACAGTAAGCCCTGGGAAGGGTCCCACACCTAAACTTAAGACACCTGTAGAGCAGGTAGAGCAGGTAACAGAAAAATAATCCCCCGGGCTATATTGCCATTCTCCCTAGTTTATAATAACACAGAGACCTTTGCTCTGTCTTGATTTCCCGAAAACTATAATACTGATTCTTCTTTTCCTATTCCTCATCACCCTTTTCTCCTCATAGGAGTATTTTAAGCTCCTTAAATTTCTATACTTTGCCATCAACTTAATACACAAGCACTTACTTCTGTACGAACACTGGCTTTTATCCGATCTGCAAGCAGAATTCCTCAACAGAAAATTCTAAAGGACATTTTGCAGATTTTAAATGAGCAGAGTTCAATGATGCATCTGAATCTATCTTCGCTTAGAGACCTAATGAGCATTACCTATCTTTTTATGCTGCTCTCCCACCCCTCTAAGCATTGCTGCCCTTTCAAGAAACACCATTGTCGATTTTGTTTTGCTCTCTGTGCCTTTCCTGATCATTTCTAATCAGTTTAAATGTTCTCTATCACTTGTTTGTCTCATCTCAAGCACCTAGCCTCTCTCACAAGCTTCAGGCTTAATTGTCCCAATAAAGGAAACAAAGTATGAGATAAAATACAACAGGAGATATGGATAGAAAGAAGGAAGTCCACAAGTACTGGAAGGGATAGTCAAATCATGTTGTTGGCAGAAAAATACTGCCCAAGAGATTATATTATATTCATCTTACAGAGTGAGACAGAAAAGGTAGAATTGGTAAATCAAGATGATGAAAGAGATGAAAACTTTAATACATGTTGTGGTTTGATTTTTATTCTAGGGAGGGTAGAGAAATAGCAGCAGTTGAGGAACTGCATGCCCAATTTACTTAGAGATGATAGTCATCTTGATACTGGTTCAAAGAGTAGATATCTGAGAAAAATCAGGGAAGATGGGGCTTCAGAATGGCATTCTAACAGTGTTCATGATATGACGGGGTGATTGGACATGATAGATTTTTATGTAGAGGGTGTTGATTTAGATTCAAATGTGGTTTGCTAAGCAAGAGAATACGATTTCGTTGTTAATGAGATCTATGAAACAGAAGAGAAAAAGTAGTTGAGAAACATTTGCAGGACTCTATTACTTTAGATACATGGATGCTAGTATGTTCTACTGTCTAGGCAAGGTGAAAGAGTGGATGAGTTTGAGGAAAAAATAAGTTTTCTACATAAATATGAAGGTGTATTTGCAGCATTCTACATGAGTTATCCCATAAGGAATGGGATTACTCTTCAAAATAAGAAAGTCTATCCTTGACAGGAGAAGACACAACAGGAGATGAACTCATAAAATAGAGAATAAGTAAATGAAAGAAAAAATAATTTAGACATAGTCTTAGCAGACGAAAATGCTACATAAGCTGGAGAAACAAAAGAAACAGTTGTGTTTACTGTCCCGCTTTGAACAACATCCATTCATCAGCCAAACTGAAATCGGTTTTGATGATTCCTATGTTCTTCATTAATCCATTTCTGAGAAGAGAGTTTTTGTGTTACATGAAGTGGCTTTTCCCAAAGAACAGTACTAGCTTTGGGATTTCTGTTAGCTTCCCATCTTCTCATTACCCAGGAAATTATTTCCAAGTTCCTCAGGTCTTTGGGATTCCTCTTCTCCTTTTCCTTTCTAGGCATATTTCTTCGTACAAAGCCTGTGAAAGTCTAGAGCATGCTTTCCACCCAGCCAAGATTTTTTCAGATGTTCCCACTTCCAGGCTTTGGGTCCATTTTACCTTCCCACAACACCCACTTACAAGCTAGCTGACCTCCAAAGTTCATCTTGTATATGAATATGTTCATGAATCCTACTCAGGTTCTTATTGTGCAAAACAAAGATGGTGCCTCCTTCATAATTCCTACAGAATCGTACTGTGTGATTTGTTACAAAACTCATACCTGTGTGTTATTAAGAACAGCAGTAAAGTAAGTGGCAGAGTGAGATCTGATCTAACAACTTGCTATCGACAAGTATTTAAACTGTTCATTGAAACCAGAAAAAAATCTACTAATTTACAGGTATACAACTGAACAAATCTACTTTGGATAGGAAATTAAGACTGGGGAATTCTCCTACCCCATTATGCCCTTGGGGTTAATAACAAGAGCACTTACCATGGCTCACTATGAAATGCCATTCTCCAGAAATATAACTAAGTCCCAGTCCCGTGCTCCTTCAAGAATCTTTTGTTCATTTGCTTCTACAAAGCCTTATGTTTTCTCCCTCTTTGACAAATTTCTCACCAGTGACAGTTTCTATTAAAATAGTTTGCAATAGTCAAAGAGAAAAATCCCTTCTAAGCTGACCTATTGATTTCTTGGAAGAGACACACGAAAACTAACAATGAGTACATATTACATAAAAATAAAACTGTATCTTACTACCTACTGAAATTTGTTCTGGCAATCAATCCAGTACCCACATGTACAGCCCAGAAATCAAGTCTGCTGGAAACCAGACTTGGAGAAAGACAGCACAGTCTAGAACATCAATGTGGATAACCAACTTGTAATTTCTGTAATAATCAGCACCAAATAGGCAAGACTTAAGTTAATAGCCTACCTTCCCTAACTTTTGTCCCAGACACAACATCAGAACAATGTGAGAAAGTCAAATGTGTGTCCTAATCTAATGGCATTGGATTCTGACTTCTCTTGCCATGCTGCCACAACCCATGCCAGTAGCCTCTACTCAGGCTATTTTTTAAGTCATTGCTTATTCTACTATTAAGCTTTCCCATGATTTCTGTGTTTGAATCTCTAACAGGACCTATGTACATATGTGATAGTTGTAGACCTCTTTGTTGTAGCAAGTTATCAAGAGCCTTTAATATATCATTGGCTGATGTTTAATTTCATAGGTTGACAGACATATCTATGAGTTTATTTCCAGGTATCCTTGCACACATTATAATGCCAGAAAGGAAACATGGTATTAAAATAATTCCACTGCAACCTGTAACAATAAACAAGTATCAGCTACTGCATTTTTATGCATCCACAATGTGTTCGTCTGTGTGTCTCTTCAATGCAATGACTTCAGAAACACAGATAATTGGATTAAAGGTCATAAAAGGCATTGAAGTCAAGAGATTATGTCTTTGATGACTGTATTTCAAATATTACCTCCACTGAATTATTTCCAATGAATGTCAGATTATTTTTAGTCACAAAACTGTTCTGTTTTAGTGAATTTGGCATAGTGTAGCACCCTGTTTTCACAAGATTAGTATGATTTATTTAAAAATATAAATTAGTTCGCATCAATTCTAGCAAACCTCTACTTACTTTGTATTCAAGTATGTCCCATAAAGGTGCTCATGAACCAACTCGTTTAAGGCATGCTCAAGTGAGTGTTGTGTGTGAAGAGCTTCAGACCCAGGGTGTTCTTTACCTCGTTCAAACTTTGAAAAATAAATTCTTGTCATCCGGGGGAGAGCATTTACTTTTACTGCTTGCTCTCTTTGTCCCCCACTGTGACAGCTCTGCTTGTTCTCAGATGGAGGAGTCGACGATAATAGAAATAAGAAGCCACATCATGCTTGCCGGTGCAGCATCTGTTCAATGCCCTCCTGTTCCTCTGTAGCACCAGCAGGAGGGGAATCTATAGATGTCATAACGCACCCATACCCACTCTGCTAATACTTGCAAATCTAGTCATTTATGAAGATTAAAGTATGAGCAGTCGGTTCTGTTTTCATCACGATTGACTTTCTACATGTAAAAATGTTAATCGTGAGCCTCTGCTCTCGGCACTTCCTGTCGGTTTCCACCCAAATAGGTTGCTGTTTCGTGGAATCGATTTAAACTCAAGTTGTTTGGTGTGTTAAGGTTGAAAAAGACAATAGAGAAAGAGACATTTCTTTGACATCAGCTCGGAGGAAGTGTGGAAATGAACTTGGGAGATTTCTACTGCTGCATAAACATATGTCTTGAGGAAATGTCAGCCAAAGTTCTTGCAGAGAACAATCAATAATGGGCACCTCTAGGTGGGTCTGAGAGATGCACTGCCAGTCACTGTGCAGGAGGCCAGTGCTCTCAAAACAGTGGTGGCTCTTATCCAAGACAGCCGTCCCATAGAAACAGAACTCAAGTCATGACTATCTTCACCATTTTTTTAAAATAATGTTTATTAGTGGTTAATAATGGTTACAATAGTGGTTAATAAATAGTTAACTGAAAAAAATGAAGTAAAAAAAAACCTCATATTTTGTCCTCAGTTCCAATTACATATTTTAAGTTACTATTTTGATAGACACCCTCACTGTTGTGAGAATGTTTTTAAGAATTAAGGCTACACTATGGTTTTGTATGTTTGCATTGACAGATGATATCTCAGTTTCATTTGTACAACTCGATTATGACACCATTCCCATGCAGAGAGCCACCAGAGGTCATGTCTGTGCTCTGCACTCACACTGGCAGACTGAGGTCTCTACTCTGCAGATTCTGTGATTCTTAGAACACTCTGGATCCTAAACTGCAATTGGAGTCCCAGCAACAGTCTGTCCTTAGATTCATTGGCTGGAAGAGTTTACCACCATTCGCGATATAGAATTAATTAGGTGTCCCAGGCTCGGGAGGAGCAACACAGACAGGTTGAGAAAGCTTAAGGTTGTCATCCACTGACACTTTGGTGGGCCTTACTGAAGCTTACAGTTGCCCCGATTGCCTTCTGGTTGTTGGCCTGTGTCTTCTTAAGTTTGTTCTTGTTATGCTTCCTAAGAAGACAGATTGCTTTGGAACTTTGAACGCATGGATTTGTCTCTTTCTGGCTGGGGCTGTCTATATCATTTTTTGTTCTGTTTTCAAAACTAATGTGTGAAATGTCGTCCTTCCACTTGGCTATAGTACAACCTTGTGGCTACATTACGTAACTAAGAATAGCTTCATGAACATAAGGCACAAGCCTTATTTCTGGTTTAGAAATTTAGAAAGCACTGTAAGAGAACAAGGTCCAAAATTGCCAAAATGCTTATGTTTCAATGGTCTGGTTTGATTAAAGCATTCTGGATAGTTACAGCACCTCAGGATAAATGCATTTAACACCCCTGAACTGAAATTAATTAAGGCAGTCATTTCTATTGTTACATTAACTAAAAATAGGAAAGTGAGAACTGGCAAGATAGCTCAGCAGATAAAAATGCAAGCCACCAAGGCTGATGACCTAAGTTCAGTCCCTGGGATACACACATCAGAAGAGAACAATCTCTCTCAAGTTGCCTTCTCATCTTGCTATGTGTGCTAGGATATCTCCCTACACATACCTAAATAATCACACACACACACACACACACACACACACACACAAACACACACACACACAGATGCACAGCAAATGTAATAAAAATTAAATCTAAGAAAATAAATCTAAATAACTGGAATGTTGTGATTTAACTCCTGAATATATACCTTCCTCCAAGAATCCACATCATCATGTGAGCGTATCAAACCTCGGTCTATTTTTGAGCCCTCCTATTCATTAATTTTGAAAATCATCTCCAACTTCCATTTCGAATGTTTCAGGTATGCTTCTCCACTGACATATCCAGGTTGCTCACCAGTTCTGGGCAAACTACTTTTCATCTAGAGCAGCTAAGAATCTCTGCTTCTTTAGAAGTTTCCTCCTGCTTTGTGTGAAGTAGCTGGGTTATTGATGAGAGGGGGAAAGAAGTAAGGAGGAGAACCATGAAGAAGGCTGACTTAATAAACTGCCCAGGGTTTCTTCTTCTCATGCACTGCCTTTTTTTCCCCTGGCTTATCCAAAGAAAGAAGCCTCGTTAAAAAGTTTACATTTTTCTTCAGAGTTTAAAGTGCCCTGGGAAACACGGCTCTGTATTTCTAACCTAAAGAGGATATAAGAGAAATAAACACAAAGAAGCATGAACCTCCACCACTGACTTTCTTCCTAGCGCTGCCTTTTCTTCAGTTGATATTCTTTCTGTTTTATGATCACACATTCTACACGAGTCCACGTGAAATCCATCATTTAAGTTCATTGCAACAGAATCCTAGGACACATTGCCTTTAACTCATTGTTAAGGTAATTAATTTGTACTCGAGCCTCTTAGCTGAGTTAGGGACACATGATTGACATCTTCAGATTCTCCATTGGGAGAGGAAGGGCTGAAGAATGGGCTCAAATAAAGACATAACAGACTTTGTATGTAATCTGGCCATAATAATGAAAGAACACATTTCATTCTTGGGCAGTTGAACAAAATGAATGTGCCTTCTGTGCTACAACCCAGCCCAACATCTGTGTATCTGTTTCGTCTGAAGCCTGGTTTGCTCTTAAAAATTCAAACAGAAAGCTCACACTTTCACTAATGGAGAGTATGTGATAATGAACATGGGGAAACTGCAATTTAATGTGAAATTGTACTTAACAGTCATGAAATTGGCACAAACTGATAGTAAACATTTCAGTCAGGCAGCAGGGAAATAGGAAAACAGGAACTTTAAATACTGGTGCGTCCACATTAATGAGGGTTTGGTTATGACTACCAAGTAGGCCCCATGCTTCTGTACTGCTCAAAATCACTCCTCAAAAAGCCATCTAGCAAAATTCTAACTTATGTGTCCCACATTCACAGCCTATGGAAATAGATGCAAAATCATTCCAAAAGTGCTTCAGGGGGAGAAAACCCTGGAACTGGAGAATCAACAAAGAAAGACACTAGCTGTTCCGTCTCTTGTTTTCATATGTATAGTATCTGAGTAATGGATAGGAAATTTTATGTATAATAACAAAATATGTCAATATTTTCTTGAACACCTTTAACATAGATCCTTAGGACTTAGACATGGCATTAAGATAAATTTGTTTCAAGAAAGATGTACTTACAGAGCTTTACCAAGGTTCAGTGGTGCTTATCACTGGGAATTAGTTTAGCCATTTAATAGGCATAATGAGACTATTACGTACATAATGTGCATATCAAGCGCGCACACACACACACACACACACACACATTTGTGTAAAGAGCTCCACATATGCACACACTTGTGTACAATCACTTTCAAAGTGAAAACACCTCACATTATGATTTGAATATTTCCTGTGAAGGTTCATGATGAGATTCGGTTTTTATTATGACACTGTTGGTATGTGGTATCTTTAAAGGGTGTCTAGGGGCTGGAGAGATGGCTCAGCAGTTAAGAGCACTGACTGCTCTTCCAGAGGTCCTGAGTTCAATTCCCAGCAACCACATGGTGGCTCATAACCATCTGTAATGAGATCTGGTACCCTCTTCTGGTGTGTCTGAAGAGAGCAACTGTGTGCTCATATACATAAATAAATAATCTTTAAAAAAAATAAAGGGTGTCTAGATCAGTATGTGTGAGTTGGGTCATTCCTATAGGAGTGGGTTGGTTTCAAAGACAGCATATTCTAATGAAATGAGGTTTTATCTCTTCCTTACTGTCCTCTTTCTCTTCTAGCATGAGATCTTCACCAGAAGTGGAACAGATACTTGTGCATGCTTAGACTTTCTTGCCTTTCAAAATCGTCAGATGAAACAGACTCTTTGTGTTGTTCTTGTCATAATATATCCAGTGTCATATTTTTTCATAGCAACAGAAAACAATATAAGGTACTTGATGATATTAAAATTACAGTTTTTTTTTTAAATGATGATGGATTCTGCTTGTCAAATTGACAAGTTCTAGCATCACCCAGGGTAGGAATCTCTGAGTGTCGAAAGATTTTCTACAGTAGGTTAACTGTGGCGAGAAGACCCTCCCTGCATGTGGGGGCACCATTGCATGGGCTGGGGATGCAAATATCACAAGGAAAAAAACAGTTTAGCATGAATGTTCATCTCTCATGATGGAATTGCAGTGTGACCAATGGCCTCAAGCACCTGCCACTATGGTTGTCCTTGCTGTAATAAAGGGGTTTACTTGGTCTTAGTATTCAAGGTTACAGCCCGTGGTGATACTGAGGAAGCCAAGGCAGTAGATGAGTGAGGAGGGAAGTAGATATTCACACTGCATCCAGTGTCAGGAAGGAAAGAGAATAGATGCTCACGTTCAGCTAGCTTCCTCCTTGTTATATGCACTCTAAAGACTCAAATCTAGGAATGGTGGCATCCTTTAGGGTGGTTCACCCTAGCCCAACTAACCTAAAAAAAGGAATAATCCTCTTAAGCATACCTGTAGACTAACCTCATCTAAATAATCCTCAATGGCTGTGCCTTGACACTTGCCTTCTAGGCATTCCGCATCTGGTCAAGATAACTATTAACAGTAACCAACTCCTGCAGTCACTTCCTGTTGCTGCAAGAAGACATTCTAACCATAGGCAAACCAGAGAAGAAAGGGTTTATCCAGCTCACGTATTCTGGTCACAGTCTATCACTGAGGGAAATTAGGGCTGGAAGTCAAGCAGGGCGGGGACTTGAAGCAGAACTTACGAACATAGGAACGCTATTTACTGAGTTGTTTCCAGACTCACGCTCATAACCCAGGCCGACCTGTATGGTAACTCCTGCCGTGAACTGGGCCCTCCTACACTAACTAGCGATCAAGCACTGCGCCCACACAGGCCCGCAGGCCAATCTGATGAAGCCAATCCTTCAAGGCAGATGTTCCTTCTTCCCTAGTATGTCAAATTGACAGCTAGGATGAGCTATCACACCATCATTCTGAGGAAAAGACCATAAAATGTTATATAACTGTGTATTTACTCAGGTCCTCTTATAGCCTCTACAATCTTGGAAAGATATCTCCAATCAAAAGTGCAAAATTAAATGAATCCCTTTGCTTGTTTATTTCCTCTTCTTTCTCAGTGTTCGTACAGGATACATTACAGAAATAGAATAGGATCTTCCCTTCAAACCTATTTGAAGATTTTACTGTCTGTGCCTCTTTCACTCATATGAAAATTCTTTGTCAATATTTTATAAGAAATATTTTATAAGAAATAATTTAATTATAATTTATAGAATCAAAATTTTGTGCAGACAACTAGGTATCCAAGGCCAGGATAAACATATAGATTAGATCTATCCATCAATTCTTCAATAATCATTTCATCTGTAACATCTGTATCCTTTCACCTTAACCATGTGCAACCACAGATGTGTTTTCTATCCACGTGGATTATATGATGTTTTGAGGTTGTGGTTTTATCATCGATTCTAATGCAGTATAGACGTAAGTGATTTGTAGGCACTGAATCAATGTGTCCTAATCCCTTCTCTATTGTTTTGAGATGTTTTGTCATCTAAACTGAAAATATTTCCAATCCCCCTCACAGGTGACTTTTCCCCTGATCATTCTTGCCCTGGATGCATGGGCTACATCATGAATTGTCAGCGGGTTACATTTTTTTAACCATTGAAGTTACAGAATCCTGAGAGCAAGATGCTCCTTCTAGGCTTCCCCATAAGCATGGTTTTTTTTTTTGTTGTTTGTTTGTTTTTTGTTTTTTTTTTTTTTGTCGTCATCCTCATTCCTCCATTCTTACTCATGAGACAAGTGACTTCCTCCTGTTCTTGTAGGAAGATGCCTTACAGACGGATAACCTACTTGTCAGCCACACCTTGCCTTTATTGAGTACATAAACTTTTACCTGAATTTCTCCTTACAGCTTCATATGGAGGTTCTGCCTTCAATCCCACCATCCCAAAGAAGAGAGTAATGTTTCACAGATGTTTAAATGAACTCATCCTTCCCAAACAGGCTAGCTACAAGCTAATCTTTTAATGTGCTTAAGGTATTTTATCACTTTGTATACTTTTGGTGGTGGTGGTGGTGGTGGGTGTGTGTGTGTGTGTGTGTGTGTGTGTGTACGTGTTGGCAGTGCCAATGCGTTTTTAATGAATTTCTTCCCATTATAGGAAGTTTGGGTCTGATGGGGGTAGGTATAACTTTGAATCATGATAAATGAAATAGCAAATTGAAACCAAAATAAAAATAATTTGCAGTTTAACCCTAGGTTCAGTTATGTCTGCAATGACTGACACTGGATGCAAGGCATGAGTCATCACTAGCTTTCAGAGTGTGTAATTCCCATGATCACTTACAATTAGGGAAGAATGTGCCATACACCCTGACTTATTGCATAGGCCTATAGGTGAATGTGTCAAAATAATTTGCAGCTAAAAATATTGTTAACAGGAACATCTTCATTATCTTACACAAAAGTGGGAAAACAAAGAATTCATAATCTTGATTATAGTCCACGGAAAAGCCAAATGTAAGCTTACTTAAAATTTCATTCTAACCTCATTGCCTCACTAACTAGCATTTAGCTTCCTTGGTCATAAATTCAATTTCCTTATCAGAGCCGAAATGAAACACCCTGGAGTGTCTGGATAAACAAATTAATGTGAGGTCTAAGGAAATTGATAATAATTACCATTAGCTTACAAGCTAATGCTGGTCTTCTGTTTGGCTCACATTTCTAATCACATATTTTTTTCTCTTAAAAGGGAAGCCTTCTGTTATTTATTTCAGTGCAGACCAACACTGCTCTTCATGGACTACTAAGACTGACCACTCAGAGGTCAATGAGAAGCTTGAGAAGCCACCACTCTGCATCTCAATTCTCTTCTTTAAAGGAAACTTCCTTTTTTTTTTCCATGAGTATAATTTCCACTGCTTCCCTATGGACGTGTTCAAAATTGACCATAAGTGGGCCCATAAATTTATATTTCCTACTCTTCTGTAGACTCCACAAATAGTGACTGGCACCAAGTTTAAAGTTTGTATTACGTGAAGAATAGTAATGATCTTAGTTTGGCGTGGCCACTGAACTTTACCCACTTTCTGTGGCCAAGGTGACATGGTTGGGCTCTGGTTGATACTCTGAAAAAAGAACATCCCCCCCACAGGGAAATTCCTCTTTACTAAGTGATACAGGCACCTTCACAGGAACACCCCCACGTCAAGGCAACTCAAAGTATCCTTTTCCTTGTTTTCAGTTGAAATAGTTAGTGCAAGCTGAGGTGTGCTCAGAAACATGCTTGCCTGACTTTTTAGTCTTAAAGTGAACCTTTATGTGAATATAGGCTTACTATACAAAATGCCCATGTTTTCTCCATCCCCAGAGGGCACTGCTCAGTTCAGGCACATTATGTTATCAAGAGTGATGCCGATGAACCAAGTGGCTACCAGTAATTTGTATGACCATTCATCCATGTCTTTTCCTGTTTCCATTTACTGGGTATGTTGGAGACTCAGAACGTAGAAAAGAAATGAGGGTGGCATACTATGTGTGCTTCCCCCTCTGTGGAATCTGTATTTGAAAATTATCAAGAGTGATGCCACATTGGTTTTGTCTACTTCAGGTTTTCAGATCACAGGCTTGTCTATTGTTTGGTCATTATTCTTGGGTCTTTCTCTTTCAAGTGGCAGTCAGCTGGTAGTGGTTTTCAGTGACTTTCTTCATCCTCTCAAGAATCCAATCTCTCTCCATTTTCAATTTATCTTAGCATTCCCTTACACCACCAACTGTGTGCTTTTCTGATATTTCCTCTGAGTTGATGAACTAACTGCACAGATCCCTCATATCTCAAGTAGCATATTATGTGAAAAAATCTTATATCTACGAATGCGTCTATCTTGATATGATTATTATTCTCTTGGCTCCCAAATATCACTTTTCTTGGATCTTTTTATAGTTGTAGGAATTATATGGATAACATGCTTAGTCATTAAAAATATTGTTATTTTTAAAAGATACTACTTTTGGACATATCTAAGAATGTTTTCATACATAGCTACGGATATAGCTTAATGGTATATTGCTTAATATTTCAGAGGTCCTACATATCATTCACAGACAAGTATTAAGAATAAATAAATAAATAAACTAATTAATAAAAACAATTAGCACAACAACAATACTTTAGATCTTTCTGAGCTTCAATTGTTGTTTCAAATTATTGTTGCCTAATTGTACTATTCCCAGGATTGATATACCATACTTGTGTATTCTTCAACCCTAAAGATTCATTACATGCATTGGATATGTTTGGAAAATTGAATTAAGTTCATTATTTAGATGCAATAATATATGTAATATATATTAACAAACACACACACACACACACACACACACACACACACACACATATATATATATATATATATATATATATACAACTTTTAAAAGTAAGTGAACTTGACAATTCAATTAAACATTTACACCATTTACACCTAATATTTATCATAGGGTCATACTTGTTGATACACAATATAGTGAATTCAGTAAAAAGTAGCTATATAAAAGAATATAAAAACAATTAAAAAGAGAGACTTTGAGCACACCAGGAACAACCTGGGTCTTAACATATGAAGGTGTGGAGGAGTAAACAAAGGACAGAATAGTGGGAACTGAAGATCAGGTGAAGAAATGGCAGAGATTTTCCTCAGAGGATATGTTTGAGAGAAGGTTGGCATGTGGGCTTCTTGGCCCTGGCACTTCTGCTGTGTTAAATATTCTTTATTCTCAGCTGCCTTACAACTGTTCTATTAATCTTTTCTCAAGGAATATTTTAAAATTAGATTGAGAAACATTTTCTCTCCTCTTGGAGAAGTCGTCCACTTACCTTCTCCCTAGAGAATTCAACAAGTGCTAGAAAACTGGCAAGAACCCAGAATATAAAGTTGGCGGGCTCTTAGCAGTCAAGATAGTTTAGCACTTTAATCTGTCACCAATATGTTGGTTAAATTTCCATTGTCAAAAAAAATCTTTGTTGCTTCTAGTATATCAGCCATGACTAAAGACTTTTAGGATATTTATAGTGTTATCAGTTTATACATTTTGAAATTCTAACATTGGCACATTAAGCAGACCTTGTACAGCTTAGCTGATCACAAACACTGAAAAGAAGCCAAAGATTGAGAAATGTGAAGAATATTACATTTTGAATACATCCTACACTTCTAATTTGTAGTGAAAAGATCATCTTAATATCAGCATATATAGTTAAATTTGCAGTTGCTCAAATTTAACTCCAAAGTACAAGGTATTATTATCCTAAATTACAGGATAGTTTGTGAGAGCAGAAGAGGCTTGGGGAAACTAGGACCTTCAAGATAAAAGAGGGTAATAGAAGACATATGACATGAAAGAAACCATGGACAACTGGTTGGACAAACGGACCAATGAGAAAAGGCAAGACGGGGAGGGATATAGAATAAGAAGAGCAATAAAGCAAAGTATGGGTGAAGAAGCTATAACAAAACCCATGACGTTATATGATATCAGTGTGGGGATGGTGTACATAGTATGTATTCCTACAGTGTGTGTACATGCACATGCAAGCAATATGCATGTATGTAGAGGTCAGTTTTGATACTTTCTCAATGGCTATGCATGTTTAATTTTAGAATCATTAAACATGAAGCTTGTCAACTTGGCTAGGATGCCTGACCAATGAACTTCAAGGTTCCACTTGTCGCCAACCCTCTGTCCTAAAGGTTGGGGGCTAGAGGAATGTGATCCAATGTCATGCTTATTACTTGGGTTCTGAGGATCTGGACTCAGGTCCTTATGCTTGTACAGGATACATTTTCTGGACTTAGCTGCTTTTCTAGCCAAGAATGTTATTTTAAAGACATTAGCTAAAACTTGCTTTTAAAATAAGTAAATAGTTATGGCTCTTAAACTGATATTTAAGTTAACATCTGTGATGGTTGGTGTTGTTTACACAGAAGAGGGCAATAGTTCTCTTGGAGCTGCACTTACAGACTGTGAGAGCTGTTCTATATTGGTGCTGGAAACAAACCTATGTCCTTTGTAAGACTAGTATATATTCTTTGCTGATAAATTATCCCTCCTATCCTCTCTTTGGTTGTATAGCAAGGGCAATAGCTATTCTTGGGTGTCAAATCAACTACATCTGGAATAAACTAAAACCCAAGTATCTGGGTAAATATGTGAGGGATTTTTTTTCTTAATAAAAGTATTTTAAGTGAAATGCCCAATTTTAACCCAGATATTACCATGTAGGAAGATTCGTATTTATTCTCGACCAAACCTTCTGCTGGCAGTCTATATAAAAGACATGGAAGGAGGAAGCCCTCTCTTTTTACTTGCTTGCCTTCACTCTCCCTGGCAAGTTTATTTTCTCACTAGAATGAGAGCCTAATTCATGATTTCAACATGCAATGAAGACCAGATGAGACACCTAGTTTCATGAACTGAAATTACTGGACTCTTCAATTTTCCATTGGAAGATAGCCATTGTAGAATGGGTTGGATCATGTGCTGTAGATACATACATACATACATACATACATACATACATACATACATATATACATACACAGATACATACATATATATACATATAAATGTATATGTACATACATATATAAATGCATATGTGTGTATGTATCTGTATATAAAATTCATTCTGTCAGCTCTGCTCCTCTGTAAAACACTGACTAAAACATCAACTAAATACTTAATTGCACCTCCTATACTCAATGAACTTGCTTATGTAGTATGACTCTAAATATTATATATGGATATGGATATCCATATATAATATTATAAGTATATGTATAATACAAATATTATACATATATATGTATATATGTATATATACATATACCTCTATCTGTTTGAAAAGAGGATGTCATTTTCATATTCACTAGGTTCTCTCACTATTAGTGCCTTAATAAACTATATAGCAGTCATTGAACTGATTCAAATTGTCCAGTCCTAAGACTATTACCCATACTTCATTCATATCCTTCCACAAAAGCCACAGTGAAGATTCCTGCCATTATTTGTGCCACTCTCTTCACTGTCATAGCCCAGTTCTTACCCTAAGTGTAGCCATTTCATAAATTCTTTCTCCGATTTTTCTGTAAATAACCATTTAAAACACTTTGTCCATTCTCCCTATCAACCGTGTTCATGTCCTCTTGGTTTCTCTTTATGTCTTTATGAATGCAAGTTCTTTGTCTTTATGAATGCAAGTTCTTTCAACAATAACTACAAAATGTTATCAAAATCTGAAATCTCCCTCCTCACGTAAATGTGATATTCTTGTCCTGCATATGTCCTAGTACTGAAAAAGAGGAGGAGGAACTTGATGCCAAGAAGTAAATAATGTTCATGGCTGTTAAAGTTTGAAATTTGAAGTTCTCTGATTCATCAGCTACCAATTTTGTGTGTGTGTGTGTGTGTGTGTGTGTGTGTGTGTGTGTGTGAGAGAGAGAGAGAGAGAGAGAGAGAGAGAGCTCTCACTGTGGTGAAAGGTTCTATTAAGTTTGATTGACTAATAAAACTCATGTGATTATAGAAAATTGATGTCTATTGTAGGTTCAGAGACAAATTATCTTGGACTATCTTTAATCATGTATCGCCCACCATGCAGTTTTCTTGTGACTTCCAGGCAAATACAGAGGGATTTATCTGATAAATCTCTAGCTTCCACCAACCCAAGGCTAAGAATGGTATCAGTTAACATGTGAGACGCAAACCTTGCCAATAATGTGCAATCTATTCTGTTTCCAACAATGTATTTGAATACACAGAGAGAGAGAGAGAGAGAGAGAGAGAGAGAGAGAGAGAGAGAGAGAGAGAGAGAATTACATTACTACATTGAGGTGAGTGTGCCCATTCCCTTAAAATGGAGCTGATACAAAAATGAGTTTCTGCCATCTGCTTTTGTACTCTTAGTCTGAAGAATCAGTGCTGGGGAACAAAAGGACTGAAAACATTCATTTAGCTCCCAGGCTAAGATATTAGCTGCACACACCAAGTGTTTTATGGCCAGACAGCTGTAAATTGAAAAGAAAACAAAGCAACTAAAACGAGAAGCAGGAAAGCATCGGCCTTCTGAGTTACACACAAGGATAACCTCAAGAAGCCCCCTCCCTGCTGTCACCCCAAAACAAACAAAGCCTGGAAAATGCAGAGAGAGCCTATTAAGCCAGCAGAGTCTCATTACCCATTGGCATCACATGAGCAGAAACCCTCAGACTCTATCAACGGTTTCTCAAAGGAAGCAACAGAGCTTAAAAACTTGACTGGCAGAGAGGATTGATTCCACAGAGCATGGGATTCAACCAAAGTCATGAGTGTCCTCCCAGCGCCAAGGCTCCTCGGGGTATTTCAGATTCAAGTGAAGTCTATGGGAAAATGCCACTGTTCCCACATGAACTGAAGAGAACATGAGTCATCAACCATCATGAAAGAAGCAGGGAGTTAGTTTCCATGGACATATAACAGTTTGGAACCTGAAATTTACACTCGGCCATGTCTCATCCTGCTAAGTAGGTTAGGTGAAAAGACTTCTTGATTTTGAAATATTATCTCTGCCCATCATCGTCACTGGCCAGGGTGACCCACCAGAATAAATGAGACTGACAGGAGCTAACAGGTTCAGAGACAGTCTATCCCAGGAGATGCTACAGTTGTCTGTCATTTAGCTTCCTGCATGAGGATTTGACTTTTTCATCCCTTTGCTCAGTTACTTCATACACAAAATGAGAAGCACAATTATTTCAGTTGTATACATCAGTAGCCTAGCAAGCTTACTGGACTTCATATTTTCTTCTGCTTATATTAAATTTGTAAAAGTAGGAGCTTGAGGGGGCAGCTCAGTGATAGATCCTGTTTCCAGCATGGGTAGGCTCTGCCGTCAATTGCTAGTATAACAAAACAACAAAACAACAAACAACAACAACAACAACGAAAACAAACAAAATTAGATTTGTTTGAGTTTTATGGAAATGAGCATTCTACGGAATAGCTTTACCATTCATGAAGAAATGGCTGACTCTGATTTTCATGAATTTTACACACACACACACACACACACACACACACACACACATACACACACAATGTAAATTATGTAAATGATGTAACCAATATTTAAATATGTAACAACCATCATGATTTCAAATCTTACAGTAAATATAAAGATCACATGGAAAAGGAGAAACAAATTTGTCATTCGCATTACAAAGAATAGAACAAAAAAGAACACATATGTTCAGGATAGGAAACTCCTTGGAGACAGAGTGGTGGTCTGCATAAAAATGGCTCCCATAGACACCTAGCAAGTGGCATTGGAGGTGTTGCCTCTTTGGAGTAAGACGTATTCTTGTTGGAGGAAGTTATTCACTGGGGGTGAGCTTTGAGGTTCCAGATGCTCAAGCCTCACTTTCTGCTTCCTTGTTTCAAGATCCGGGACTCTCATCTACCTCTCCATCTATCCTCACCATGCCTACCTACAGACTACCATGCTTTCCTGCATATTATTAATGGACTAAACCGCTGAACTGAAGGTCAGCCTTAATTAAATGCTTTCTCTTCTAAGCGTCTCTTCACAGCAATAAAATCCTAAACTAAATCACAGAGCATCCATTTACCTTCTGTAAAAGCGGTATGGATACATACATGTATTCATTATGTATTTCACTTACCATTCCTTTGCCTCCATTCTCCAGCTAAGATTAGCTCCATTGTGTGGCTGAAAAAATGTAGCTGTTATGCTGACTTGTTATTCTTGAAGAGGATCCCAGGTCACTTTTCACCATCCACACAGGGGCTTACATCCATTCCTCACTATTTTCACCCTCTTCTGACATTTGAAGGAAATGAGTGTGGAAGGAGCACATACATACTTGTAGGCCACACACAAATACAACAAATCTGAAAATAGACAATTTTCACCTCTTGTTAACTTTGCACATATTTTCCACAATGCTGGGTGAGCAAATACTTTTTCAATCATCAATCAATGATCTAGTAATTGTGTCTTGTAGTGTTACAAAAGGACATGTCCTTCTCTGAGAGCTACCTTTTCATCTTTTCCTAGTCTGTCAGAGCTGGTAGGATTTCGGCATCTTTCAGCCTTCCACAGACCATGTTGAATGAAGGCCCCAGTTGAGATAAGTAAAGCTAATGACAAAATGTGGGTTCACTCTACATATATTCTCTCTGACCAAGTCACAATCAAAATGGGTAACATTGTTCATATCTTTTTTCCATCTTTATTAAATTGGGTATTTCTTATATACATTTCAAATGTTATTCCATTTCCCGGTTTCCAAGCCAACATCCCCCTAACCCCTCCCCCTCCTCTTCTATACGGGTGTTCCCCTCCCGATCCTCCCCCGATTTCCACCCTCCCCCCAAGAATCCAGTTCACTGGGGGTCTAGCCTTGGCAGGACCCAGGGCTTCCCCTTCCACTGGTGCTCTTACTAGGCTATTCAATGCTACCTATGAGGTCAGAGTCCAGGGTCAGTCCATGTATAGTCTTTAGGTAGTGGCTTAGTCCCTGGAAGCTCTGGTTGCTTGGCATTGTTGTTCATAGGGGGTCTCAAGCCCCTTCAGCTCTTTCAGTCCTTTCTCTGATTCTTTCAACAGGGGTCCCGTTCTCAGTTCAGTGGTTTGCTGCTGGCATTCGCCTCTGTATTTGCTGTATTCTGGCTGTGTCTCTCAGGAGAGATCTACATCCGGCTCCTGTCGGCCTGCACTTCTTTGCTTCATCCATCTTGTCTAATTGGGTGGCTGTATATGTATGGGCCACATGTGGGGTAGGCTCTGAATGGGTGTTCCTTCTGCCTCTGTTCTACACTGTGCCTCCCTATTCCCTGCCAAAGGTATTCTTCTTCCCCTTTTAAAGAAGGAGTGAAGCATTCGCATTTTGGTCATCCTTCTTGAGTTTCATGTGTTCTGTGCATCTAGGGTAATTCAAGGATTTGGGCTAATAACCACTTATCAATGAGTGCATACCATGTGTGTTTTTCTGTGATTGGGTTACCTCACTCAGGATGATATTTTCCAGTTTCATCCATTTGCCTATGAATTTCATAAAGTCATTGTTTTTGATAGCTGAGTAATATTCCACTGTGTAGATGTACCACATATTCTGTATCCGTTCCTCTGTTGAAGGGCATCTGGGTTCTTTCCAGCTTCTGGCTATTATAAATAAGGCTGCGATGAACATAGTGGAGCATGTGTCTTTGTTATATGTTGGTGCATCTTTTGGGTATATGCCCAAGAGAACTATAGCTGGCCCTCAGGTAGTTCAATGTCCAATTTTCTGAGGAATTTCCAGACTGATTTCCAGAATGGTTGTACCAGTCTGCAATCCCACCAACAATGGAGGAGTGTTCCTCTTTCTCCGCATCCTCGCCAGCATCTGCTGTCACCTGAGTTTTTGATCTTAGCCATTCTCACTGGTGTGAGCTGAAATCTCAGGGTTGTTTTGATTTGCATTTCCCTTATGACTAAAGATGTTGAACATTTCTTTAGGTGTTTCTCAGTCATTCGGCATTCCTCAGCTGTGAATTCTTTGTTTACCTCTGATTCCCATTTTTTAATAGAATTGTTTGTCTCCCTGCGATCTAACTTCTTGAGTTCTTTGTATATATTGGATATAAGCCCTCTATCTGTTGTAGGATTGATAAAGATTTTTTCCCAATCTGTTGGTTGCTGTTTTGTCCTAACCACAGTGTCCTTTGCCTTACAGATGCTTTGCAGTTTTATGAGATCCCATTTGTTGATTCTTGATCTTAGAGCATAAGCCATTGGTGTTTTGTTCAGGAATTTTTCTCCACTGCCCATGTGTTCAAGATGCTTCCCCACTTTTTCTTCTATTAGTTTGAGTGTATATGGTTTGATGTGGAGGTCCTTTATCCACTTGGACTTAAGCTTTTGCAGGGTGATAAGCATGGATTGATCTGCATTCTTCTACATGTTGACCTCCAGTTGAACCAGCACCATTTGCTGAAAATGCTATCTTTTTTCCATTGGATGGTTTTGGTTCCTTTGTCAAAAATCAAGTTACCATAGGTGTGTGGGTTCATTTCTGGGTCTTCAATTCTATTCCACTGGTCTATGTGTCTGTCTCTGTACCAATACCATGCAGTTTTTATCACTACTGCTCTGTAATACTGCTTGAGTTCAGGGATAGTGATTCCCCAAGAAGTCCTTCTATTGTTGAGGATAGTTTTAGCTCACCTGGGTTTTTTTGTTATTCCAGATGAATTTGGAAATTGTTCTGTCTAACTTTCTGAAGAATTTGATTGGTATTTTGATGGGGATTGCATTGAATCTGTAGATCGCTTTTGGTAAAATGGCCATTTTTACTATATTAATCCTGCCAATCCATGAGCATGGGAGAGCTTTCCATCTTCTGAGATCTTCTTCAATTTCTTTCTTCAGAGACTTGATCATACAAGATCATACAGATCTTTCACTTGCTTGGTTAAAGTCACACCGAGGTACTTTATCTTATTTGGGACTATTATGAATGGTGTCGTTTCCCTAATTTCTTTCTCGGCTTGTTTCTCTTTTCTGTAGAGGAAGGCTACTGATTTATTTGAGTTAATTTTATACCCAGCCACTTTGGTGAAGGTGTTTATCAGGTTTAGTAATTCTCTGGTTGAACTTTTGGGGTCGCTTAAATATACTATCATATTATCTGCAAATAGTGATATTTTGACTTCCAATCTGTATCCCTTTGATCTAATTTAGCTGTATAATTGCTCTGGCTAGGAATTTGAGAACTATATTGAATAGGTAGGGAGAGAGTGGGCAGCCTTGTCTAGTACCTGATTTTAGTGGGATTGCTTCAACTTTCTCTTCATTTAGTTTAATATTAGCTACTGATTTGCTGTATATGGCTTTTACTATGTTTAGGTATGGGCCTTGAATTCCTGTTCTTTCCAGGACTTTTATCATGAAGGGGTGTTGAATTTTGTCAAATGCTTTCTCAACATCTAATGAAAGATCATGTGGTTTTTATCTTTCAGTTTGTTTATATAGTGGATTACATTGATGGTTTTCCGTATATTAAACTGTCCCTGCATACCTAGGGTGAAACCTACTTGATCATGACGGATGATTGTTTTGATATGCTCTTGGATTCGGTTTGCAAGAATTTTATTGAGTATTTTTGCGTCGATATTCATAAGAGAAATGGGTCTGAAGTTCTCTTTCTTTGTTGGGTCATTGTGTGATTTAGGTATAAGAGTAATTGTGGCTTCATATAAGGAATTTGGTAACACCTCGTCTGTTTCAATTTTGTGGAATAGTTTGGATATTATTGGTATGAGGTCTTCTATGAAGGTCTGATAGAATTCTGCACTGAACCCATCTGGACCTGGGTTCTTTTTGGTTGGGAGACTTATAATGATTGCTTCTGTTTCTTTAGGAGTTATAGGGTTGTTTAAATGGTTTATCTGTTCCTGATTTAACTTCGGTATCTGGTATCTGTCTAGGAAATTGTCTAATTCCTCCAGATTTTCAAGTTTTGTTGAATATATGCTTTTGTAGTAGGGTCTGATGATTTTTTTGAATTTCTTCTGATTCTGTTATTATGTCTCCCCTTTCATTTCTAATTTGGACACACTCTCTGTGTCCTCTGGTTATTCTGGCTAAGGGTTTATCTATCTTGTTGATTTTCTCAAAGAACCAGCTTTTGGTTTTGTTGATTCTTTGTATAGTCCTTTTTTTTTTAAACTTGGTTGATTTCAGCTCTGATTTGATTATTGCCTGCCTTCTACTCCTCCTGGGTGTATTTGCTTCTTTTTGTTCTAGAACATTGCTGTTAAGCTACTGAAATATGCTCTCTTGTTTGTTTCTGCAGGCACTCAGAGCTATGAATTTTCGTCTTAGCACAGCTTTCATTGTGTTCTATAAGTTTGGGTATGTTGTACCTTCATTTTCATTAAATTCTAAGAAGTATTTAATTTCTTTCTTTATTTCTTTGTTGACCAGGTTATCATTGAGAAGAGCATTGTAAAACTTCCATGTATATGTGGGCATTCTTTCCTTATTGTTATTGAAGAGAAGCTTTAGCCCGTGTTGGTCTGATAGGACGCATGGGATTATTTCTATCTTTCTGTATCTGTTGAGGCCTGTTTTATGACTGATTATATGGTCAATTTTGGAGAAAGTACCATGAGGTGGTGAGAAGAAGGTATACCCTTTTGTTTTAGGATAGAATAATCTATAAATATCTGTTAAGTCCATTTGGTTCATGACTTCTGTTTGACTGTCTATGTCTCTGTTTAATTTCTGTTTCCATGATCTGTCCGTTGATGAGAGTGGGGTGTTGAAATCTCCCACTATTATTGTGTGAGGTGCATTGTGTGCTTTGAGATTTAGTAAGGTTTCTTTTATGTATGTAGGTGCCCTTGTATTTGGATCTTAATGAGTATTGAAATGCCACAAAACTCTGAAAAATTGTAGAAGATCAATGAATTTTGTCATTAAAATTTTATAAAATTTATTAGGATTCCACGTTTGATAGATAAACAACCAAATGTTTACCTGTATTAGTCAGGGTTATCCAGAGTCATGCAATTCATGGAATTTTATAATTTATTAATTTGATCAGGATCAAAGGTGTGTTGTTTTCTACCTCAAGATTAGATCCCAGATGTGGCCTTCTTTTCTGGATTATAGTTCATTCCAGACATAGGCAAATTGGCAACTGAGGTAATTACCATAACACCTAATTTTATATTTTCACATTCGTCAATTTTAGATTTATCTTAGGACCACATACTTAAACCTGTGTAATGACAAATCTTGGTTGCCAACTTGACTTCATTTGGAAGTAACTAACCCTGAAGCAACTTAGTGTTCCTGTAAGGATTATTCTTGGATTTCTTAGAGTGGAAAAACCTACCCTAAATCTGGCCCATGCTTTCTGAGATCAGCCTATATAAAATGATATTGGAAAGGAAGTCTGGGCTTTTGTCTACCTGCCTTTATTCTCATTGGCAAGTTCATCTCTTCTGAGACATTTGTCCCCTAGTGTTTTATTGAAGGGTATTTGATCACCCTCTTAGGTTGTGTTTTTCACTGGGGAAAAATGTTTCCAATTGTGGGGTGGCTCAGCCCTAACACACACCTTTAATCCCTCTGGCTTGAACATAGACACACCCTTAGTAAATAGCTTTCATTGGAAACAATGAAGGTGAAGTTAGTTTGTAGAACCCATGTTTGAAAGTGATATCTAATGGAGTGGCAAAGTGATAAATCAGAGAACGATTTAACAGACTAGAACATGCCCAACTCTCTGGAGAAGAAAGGGGTAAGGGAAACTACTTGAAATGCAGTGCAGAGAGAGAGAAAGGTAATTTTATCAGGATAGTTGCACAAAGAAAGGCTGCAAAGAGAAAGAACAAGACAGACATAGGTAAAGACAGGATGAGCCAAAAAATGAGAAGGAATCAGAAGATTAGAACCTTTTGGCAAACTTAGCCTCAGCCCAGGCCTCATTCAGAAGAAGCCAAGAGAAGCAAGATTAAGTCTGTGAGCTTGTAGAGGAATGTGAGGCAGAACAGCTGAATTGAACCAGGCAGATTGCAGAAAGTACTAGAAAGAATGAGCTTTTATTCAACAGAAAGTCTCTGAGGCCGAAAACATTCTCATCCTAGATTAGATTGTACTTAGGCTAGACGTTTCCAAGACTAGGTCTAGGTTAGCCGACTGAGGCAGTAAGCCCCGGATGACAATCAAATGGGTGACTAAAAGAGATTTTCCAGTGTCAGAACCTACTTTTTCAGGATTTTCATGTTGACTGATAACCGGCAGTTCTCTAGACCTTCCTGGGACTCGAGCACCAAACTGAAACTGGATATCTCTTTGAAGTGTTGTTTTCTTAATACATTGCTTCTCTATTACCACTTAGGAAAACTGAATCTTGATATCCATATCATTGTTCCCTATCTATACCCCATATCACTATGTCCTTATATCAATGCTCCCTTGATTTTAATGTCTCCTCTGTCAAACTCCCATTATGCTAACCAAAGAATTTACCTTAAATGCCTAAGCATAAAATAAGGGCATAACAACTCACTTACCGTGGCAGAATATTAAGTAAAACACAGTTTCTTCCAAGTCACATATTTTCAGTAATATGATTAAGAGGAGTACCCAGCAGTTCTCCTTGTAATAGTGCTGAAATGAGGTTCCTATAAATTTGTGCATATCATTTTTCCAATCTTTGAGACCTACGTCACACCCTATATTTTATCACATTTTTGTGGGTGAGGGAAAAACCTTACCAGAGCGCTTAGTTAATGTCAGAAGACAATTTACTGGAGTCCTTTGGTTCTGGTCTTCTACCCTATGCTCTCCGGGAGTTGAACTTGAGTTGTCCATTAGGTTGGCAGCAGAATCACCAAGTCACCTTTTCAGTACACTCCAATTCTATGAATGATTCTGGTCCCTTGGCTTCCTGAAACTGATTTCTGAGATCTTTAGAATCCTAGTTGTTGCAGGCTGGGATTCTTGTCAATCCAACCTCTCATGGTAGCTCCCTAACAAAAGCATGAATGAGAGCTTTCTACAAACGATGTTGTTGGGGTTTCAGGTATGAAACAGAGCAAAGGAAGTATGTTTTGTTTAAATAAGGAGAAGATAAATCAAACTTTGATTTTTATAGTAGTATTGACTACCATTTAGCTGTGAAAACCTATGACCACTTGAGAGGAAGAAAAATGTGTAGTGACGAAGGGGGCCATAGCAAGCCTCATAATTCAACACCACTGGTTCTCAAGCCTAGGTTGTAAGTTTATGGACTCAACACTGCACATTTATTGAGTCTGTTGCAGTTACAGTCCAGAATTGATGTTATTCTTAAGTAAAATGAACACAGCAAGCCAGAAGCAAGACAACAGATTCACCAGCTGTGAGCATACTGTTTACAGATTAAACTTGGGACCAAAACCATTATATAGTATAATTTATTACATAACTGGAGGGACTATGTTCTGATAGACATGTGGGAGGAAACAAAATTCACATATAAATAACAACTTACATAAGCAGGACCAGTCTCCTCAGAAGAGAGTAACGCTCTACACTGCTTTATCTTGTTTTCAAATGTGCCTCAACGATCATGCTTGATCATAGGGGATAATGTTTTTATTTTCCATAAACAAGCCAGAGCTATGAGAAGTGAAGCTTCAATCTATATGTACGTAATTACTCCAGGTGTTCTAGAAACACAGCCTCATTTCAAAAGAGTCCCATCGGTGTGGTAAGGATTAAAATCTTGAGGTTTTGTTGTTCATGGCTCTGAGTAATTTGCCATTGGAGGAGACTATGCTGAACCAATTCAACTGTGCACAACATCAAGAGATTTTAAAAAATGCTGTAAATTGTTTTGCCAGAAACTTCATTGTGGGTTGACACCATGAAACTAAAAATGGGTGTCAGGGCTACTCTTTGAATTCTAATGTTTTATGAACTATTCTTTGGGGAGTTTGTATGTTGGTAAAAAGCATATGTTTTAGAATTATCCATAGATTGTAGATACATATTTAGAAAAGAGAGAACAATTGTATTCATTGCCTATTAGTACTAAGACTATTTAGGCTTCAAAATGTCTGCATTTGTTGAAGAAACTCAGTCTCTTAGGTTATTTTATGTCCTACATGTTACTTTGTGTGTGTGCGTGTATGCAAGAGTAAATGTGTAAAGGCATTATAGAAATTTGTAGTTTAAAGAGAATCCAGTCAGATTATGATCATATTAAAATCTAGATCTGACCTAGAGAAGGATGAAGAAGGTTGATTGACATGTCAACAGCAGATGCCTTAGATGAATCAATTTTAGGAAAGGGTGAATAAAGAATTTAAAATGCTGGATATTGATTCACCTAATACTATAAATTCTGTGTACTTTTTAGAGAGTTCAATTCTGCCCAAAGGGTAGTGCATGGTTTTTAACTGCTGGCATAAAATACAGTCCAGGGAACCATTCTGGGGACATTTTTCACTGAAGAGCTCATCAAACACAAAAAGATTGAGGAAGGGGTACTGAAAATGGACATGGACAACCACCAAAAAAAAAAAAATTCAATCCTTTTCACTGTCTAACCTGGTCTCAACCGGATGCCTTGGTGTTTTTCATCTTTATTAATTTGGAAATCTTAAACATCAACTAAATGAGTCACAAACAATTCCTGGAAAGAAATTGCATGAGCTGAAGTCCAAATGTAAAAGGAAACACAAAAATCGCATAGGAACCTCCTCTAAAAGCAATGCTCTGAGAAACTCTGTCCAGAGGAGTCATTTATTAGATTTGCTGTTTACTGTGCTTGTTGTATTTTTGCCAGCAACGGGAATACTAGAGGGCATCAAGTGAGTCATCGTTTATCTCATGTCTTGACACAACTAGACTTAATTATCTTTCCGTCAATTATTTTAGAACCATTTCACCCTCTAGCTTTGTATTAAGTCGCGTTGGCATGGTTACCAGCTCATTATTCCAAGTGTATTGATTCTATACCTCTTCAAAGCCATAAATTCCTCTTCCAATGCTAGTCCAATCAAGGCCCAGAATTATAGAGCCTGGTATCAGTTTCTGGGTCTAGAATTCATTGCGCAGATGAGAATTTTAAAGTAATAGCTAATTTCTCTAAATAGCTGTTAAAGATTCAACAGAAAAATATTAAGTAGAGAACACACAGGAGTCTTCAAAGCTTACAAATAACTGAATTAGTTGTGTGCTAAAGGATGCCTTTTATAAAGACATAAATTGTCAATACCAGTATCCTTTAAAAGCTCTGGGTTCAATTCTATCCAAATATCATTTAAAGTAAAGAATGCTATGATTCTATTCTTGCCACAAATTCTCCCCTTAGTCAGGGCCCTGTTTGTGGAGAAAAGTTGTTTCAGACAGTCGTTTTATAAATGAATATGGAATGTTAGATGAGACCACTGTTGCTAGACTCATTAGTAAAATATAAAGAGAAGACTATGTTCTTTTCCATTGCACAGGAAAGACACTAAGTTTAGGAACTAGTGAAGGAGGACAGAAAAACTGTGTCCCTTCACAAAAGAACCCCCATAGCTTCCTGCCTATCAGTTATTTTATATAGACCAGTGATTAATTGTTCCTGTATTCTCCATTCGGGGAACACTAAGGCAAATCTAGGAATTACTTTCCATTGTTTTTCTGGGAGAGTTTTCAAGTACTGTATACTATTTGGAAAGCATGGACACCTCTAAACACTTTGCAATGTACATGTTTGCTGCCCAAGAAAAGATTACTTGGCCACGAATATCAAAATGGTGGATTCAGAATCATAAGAGAACGAGTACTGAAATTCAACCAGCCCTGCTTAGGTAGATGGATCAATTACATTTGCAATATCAGGTGTTATGTGTGGGTCTGCTTTTCGTCTTGTTGTTGGGGTATCGGCCACCAACACACATGCAGGGGAGGTAATGAGAGGCATTATAAGATGGGGTCCCAGATCCCTTTTCTCAGGGTGAGAAAAGACAGGGGCTGGGACTAAGGCTGTTGTTCTCAAACTCATGGGCACTCTGACATTCACTGGGAACGATGAGGAGTTGAGAATGAAGGCTCCCATCCTCCTGTACCTGATATCTCTGGGGACCTAGAGCAGTTGGAAAAGGGACTTGCAGGCCTATGATGTGCTCAAAGCAGGGGGAATCTGGCTTAGTTCAGGGTGAATGCTAGGAGTACAGAGGGGCTGGAAGAAAAACCCTCTCCAGAAGACTTAGACACCGTTCTACATGACAAAGGCCTTCCTAACAGTGGTCCTTGATGAAGGATATAGTTGTTGCTTGTCCAAACTGCTTTATTCATGGTAGATAAGGATGCATATGATTTACTCAGGGTGAACCAGAGATTAAGTACCTGTTGTAGGAAGAGATGCCTAGGAAGGGCTACTCATTGACTAAACACTCATTAGCTAGTAGAGGCTCTACTAGCTGGTATGGCTCTCTTAGTGGGGAGTCATAGTCACATGCTCCAAGACAGGTATCTGGTCAGGAGTTAGTCCAAACTCCTGCCATTCCCAATTATGAGGGTTTTTTTTTCCTTTTTTTTTCAGAGCTGGGGACTGAACTCAGGGCCTTGTGCTTGCTATGCAAGCACTCTACCGCTGAGCTAAATCCCCAACCTCCCAATTATGAGTTTTATCAGGGTTTTGAACTTCATTACAACCATACTAGTTATTCTGTTTGGTGGCAATGTCCACTTCCCCACAGTTATGAATGGAGTATGGTTGCTTCATTTAGCATTCTAATTCCTTCCCTTGGTAAATAGAATCCAAATAGCGTGATACTTTATCAGCTTTCAGATGTTGTAATCTCTTTAATTTACTTTTTTTAACCTGGATTTTTACTTCAAATACTGAGTCTCCTTTTCAAAATTCCCCACTTGCTCAAAATGCCTCTACCAATTCTCATTGTGCGTTTGGATATTTTTAGAGAGTGATTTTTTTTATATGACTTCAAATTGATAGCTCAAAAGACAATTGTTGCTACTAGCTTAATATGTCTCCAAGTGGAATTGAAGTAGGCTTTAAACAGGAGCAAAAGTTAAATCTCTTTTCTTGCAATGATTTTCTAATAGCACTTGACAGGATCCTGGAGTTCAGGAAGTCATCACAATGAAGTTTGAGGGGGCAGACAGAAACTAGACAAGGTTTCTTATCAAGACCTCTGTTCCCTTAAAATTTAGGCAAGGCAATTTTTATTTATCTCATGTATCTTCTTGTGCAAGCTTTAGTTTGAGCATGCACCACTAAGTCCTCTAAGGTCTCACTTGCATGTTTCATTATTTTTTATAAAGGAGGAACCTTTGACTGTGGTTCTGTTGAGTCCATTAACAAGGGGTGCAGGCACACACTCAATCCTAGAGCTGGGCTCTGTGCTGAAGAGTCATGTTATTTAGCCAGTATATTCACATTAACACAGAGACCATGATTGCTTTGAGACCTGAAGCTACTATGGCATACATAAGGCAAAAGAATTTTCAAGTGACACCAGAGGAGGGAGAACAGAGAAACAAATATACACAACACACACACACACACACACACACACACATCCATACACAGAGAGAAAGAGAGAGAGAGAGAGAGAGAGAGAGAGAGAGAGAGAGAGAGAGAGAGAGAGAGAGCACACACGTGGTCTACTGACCACCAATAACTTTGACTACCTACTGGATCAAATCCTTCCTTAAGAAATTATCAAATTCCCTGCTGGCTTCTTTCTAGATCATTTCCCTTTGTAGCAGAGGACAGAAGTTTATTATTTATTTTTGTTTTTCTCAGAATCAACCTGGTCAAAACAAAACAAAAAAGTCTCTTGAAACAGTTTGTCAAAATAATGATCATGTTCTAGGCTCCAGAAACAGAATCTCAAGGAATATGGGTCAGATCTATATTTTGGTTTGCCAATGGCCAGTACCACATTAACAAAAGGATCGTTAATTCAATCAGCCTTTTATTGAGATCTTCATTTCATCAAACAGTAGTTCTAGCATCCCACAGCTGTAGTAAGCATTGTCTGTAAAAGTGAAGATTTCTGCCTGCCCAGATGTCCAGGAGGCTGCCAGACTCTCCTTCCCAGCTGGCTTGTTGGATTCTCATAGTTCAGATCTTACCCCTACTCTTGGCATTAAAGTTGTTGGATTCAAGTATCTAGTCACAAGTATTAAGCATCCATATGGTACTTTATGTCTGTACAATATTTTATTATCATTTTTAGTAGGCTTTTCTGCAACAACTCTCTAAGGGAGGGTTATGTTGGAGCTCTCACTTGATGGATTAAGAAACAGAGCCATCCTCAAGGTCTTGGTCAACAGCAGGGAGAAGACTGGTTGTCTCCAGGAGCCTGATGCTTCCATTTGACCTATTCCATCTTCCCTGGTTGCATAGCTTCTTTTTGCCTAGACAAGGTCTTGCCTTCTCTCTCAGCAGGCTCCTTCACCATTAGTTATTATGGAAGTTTTGTATAGATAAACCCAGTCAATATTTTATCTTCTGTTCTAGCACCTATAATAAATACTTCCCTTTTTATGACCTTTGGTTTGTTTCACAACCTCTTGGGATGTGCTCTGAGTAGGAGAAAGTCTGGGTTACTGTCTAAGAGCAATTAACTGGTGACACCTTGGAGACTGGCAGAGTTCTCACTGCAGTTTTGACTATCAAAAAAGGACTTATTAGCAGTACCATTATAAAAGAGCTTAATAAACACTGATATAATTTTAGGAATTCTTATAGAATCATCATTAAGACTTAAGAAGTCATCTATTGGTCTATATAGCATCACTATGAGAAAGTACATCTTCATGGATCTGCAGATATCAGCTCCAAAGGTGAGGGTTATTACTTAGACATTGTTATATATGTTTAATAATAACAGGGAAAGCATATTAATAGCAGGAATCATTCCTAAAATGAATTCTCCTATGGCCTTGCGATATAAGAGCGAACCTGTCACAGATTATATAATAATCTGAAGCAGACCATCTTAGGAGGATCATGTGCTAGTTATTAGTTTGACCCATTATGGCTCCTGATAACTCCTAAGCCCCAACATTTAGGGCATTGGTGGGAAGCCCCCTATCCTCAAGCACTCCTCAGTTATTGACAGTGAATGCCAAGTCAGCTGAAATCTCAGTGAGGAGCTAAGTATTTTTTTCTACCTGTGTAGTCCTTTTTCTCGTTTTGTTCTTAATTTTTCTTGGTTTGGTCTTCTTTCTGATACCTTTTGGTAACTCAAGTGAAGGCAGCTGGACACATTAATGCTCTTGGGCTGGGAGAAGATGCTCATATTGTCCTCTTGGCTATGGGACCCAAGTACAATCTAAACCTTTGGACTTAGACTGGATTGTGACTCTTTTCTGAGAGCCATTCAGTTTTGTTGGTGTTGTATTCTACTTCTTTTTTCCTTTTCCTTTTTTTTATTTCTTTCTTTTTTTCTGTGCTTCTCACCTCTATCTTTAGCTCCTTCCCTATGGGACATCTGGGTATCTTTAGGGGGATATCTGGGTCCCTTACTTTCTTCCCCAACTCCATTGGTTGTCCTTGGTCTGTTGATCTGTCCATGTCTGTCGGTTTATGTCTATAGTTTCATTTGGTTGTTTGAGTGCTGCTCAGTGTTTTACATTCAGAGGAGAAATGCCTGGGCTCCAACCTCATAGGTAGCAATGAATAGCCTAGTAAGAGCACCAGTGGAAGGGGAAGCCCTTGGTCCTGCCAAGACTGAACCCCCAGTGAACGTGATTGTTGGGGGGAAGGTGGTAATAGGGAGAGGATGGGGAGGGTAAGCCCATATAGAACGGGAGGGAGAGGGGTTAGGGGGATGTTGGCCGGGAAACCGGGAAGGGGAATAACAATCGAAATGTAAATAAGAGTGGGAGGGAGAGCTAAACCTACAGAGAGGCAGACACGCCTGGGAAACCAGAAGAGACTGCACTCTGCGCACATCCAGACGCCAGAGGAAAAAACCAAACGCCATCTGGAACCCTGGTGCACGGAGGCTCCCGGAAAGAGCGGCGCAGATCTCCTCGGTTGCTGCCGCTGCGGAGAGGTCTTAGGCAGTACCCCACGAGCACACTTGAGCCTCGGAACCTCAGGTAGGATCAACTTTTCCCCTGCAAGTGACCTGCCTGGTGAACTCAGGACACACAGAGGCAGAATTCCTCTGAGACCGGGCACTTCCTGTGTTTACCGGAAGTCCCACACCCGCGGATCCCGGCCCACAGCAGCTCTCTGCTCCCAAACCCCGTGGGAGAGAGACCTCACCGCCTGGTCAGGTGGGCACTCCTGAGGCTGCAGAGCGGAGGAGACCACCAACACTGCCCACCCCTGCCCACATCCCTGGCCCAAGAGGAAACTGTATAAGGCCTCTGGGTTTCCGTAGGGGAGGGCCCAGGAGCGGCAGGACCCCTGCGCCTGAGACACCGCCGGAACCTGAAGGAAACAGACTGGATAAACAGTTCTCTGCACCCAAATCCCGTGGGAGGGAGAGCTAAACCTACAGAGAGGCAGACACGTCTGGGAAACCAGAAGAGACTGCACTCTGCGCACATCCAGACGCCAGAGGAAAAAACCAAACGCCATCTGGAACCCTGGTGCACGGAGGCTCCCGGAAAGAGCGGCGCAGATCTCCTCGGTTGCTGCCGCTGCAGAGAGGTCTTAGGCAGTACCCCACGAGCACACTTGAGCCTCGGAACCTCAGGTAGGACCAACTTTTCCCCTGCAAGTGACCTGCCTGGTGAACTCAAGACACAGGCCCACAGGAACAGCTAAAGACCTGTAGAGAGGAAAAACTACAAGCCCGAAAGCAGAACACTCTGTCCCCATAACTGGCTGAAAGAAAACAGGAAAACAGGTCTACAGCACTCCTGACACACAGGCTTATAGGACAGTCTAGCTACTGTCAGAAATAGCAGAACAAAGTAACACTAGAGATAATCTGATGGCAGGAGGCAAGCGCAGGAACCCAAGCAACAGAAAACAAGACTACATGGCACCATCGGAGCCCAATTCTCCCACCAAAATAAACATGGAATATCCAAAAACACCAGAAAAGCAAGATCTAGTTTCAAAATCATATTTGATCATGATGCTAGAGGCCTTCAAGAAAGACATGAAGAACTCCCTTAGAGAACAAGTAGAAGCCTACAGAGAAGAATCGCAAAAATGCCTGAAAGAATTCCAGGAAAACACAATCAAACAGTTGAAGGAATTAAAAATGGAAATAGAAGCAATCAAGAAAGAACACATGGAAACAACCCTGGATATAGAAAATCAAAAGAAGAGACAAGGAGCTGTAGATAGAAGCCTCACCAACAGAATACAAGAGATGGAAGAGAGAATCTCAGGAGCAGAAGATTCCATAGAAATCATTGACTCAACTGTCAAATATAATGTAAAGCGGAAAAAGCTACTGGTCCAAAACATACAGGAAATCCAGGACTCAATGAGAAGATCAAACCTAAGGATAATAGGTATAGAAGAGAGTGAAGACTCCCAGCTCAAAGGACAAGTAAATATCTTCAACAAAATCATAGAAGAAAACTTCCCTAACCTAAAAAAAGAGATACCCATAGGCATACAAGAAGCCTACAGAACTCCAAATAGATTGGACCAGAAAAGAAACACCTCCCGTCACATAATAGTCAAAACACCAAACGCACAAAATAAAGAAAGAATATTAAAAGCAGTAAGAGAAAAAGGTCAAGTAACATATAAAGGCAGACCTATCAGAATCACACCAGACTTTTCACCAGAAACTATGAAGGCCAGAAGATCCTGGACAGATGTCATACAGACCCTAAGAGAACACAAGTGCCAGCCCAGGTTACTGTATCCTGCAAAACTCTCAATTAACATAGATGGAGAAACCAAGATATTCCATGACAAAACCAAATTTACACAATATCTTTCTACAAATCCAGCACTACAAAGGATAATAAAGGGTAAAGCCCAACATAAGGAGGCAAGCTATACCCTAGAAGAAGCAAGAAACTAATCGTCTTGGCAACAAAACAAAGAGAAGAAAAGCACACAAACATAACCTCACATCCAAATATGAATATAACAGGAAGCAATAATCACTATTCCTTAATATCTCTCAACATCAATGGCCTCAACTCCCCAATAAAAAGACATAGATTAACAAACTGGATACGCAATGAGGACCCTGCATTCTGCTGCCTACAGGAAACACACCTCAGAGACAAAGACAGACACTACCTCAGGGTGAAAGGCTGGAAAACAACTTTCCAAGCAAATGGTCAGAAGAAGCAAGCTGGAGTAGCCATTCTAATATCAAATAAAATCAATTTCCAACTAAAAGTCATCAAAAAAGATAAGGAAGGACACTTCATATTCATCAAAGGAAAAATCAACCAAGATGAACTCTCAATCCTAAATATCTATGCCCCAAATACAAGGGCACCTACATACGTAAAGGAAACCTTACTAAAGCTCAAAACACACATTGCACCTCACACAATAATAGTGGGAGATTTCAACACACCACTCTCATCAATGGACAGATCATGGAAACAGAAATTACACAGAGACGTAGACAGACTAAGAGAAGTCATGAGCCAAATGGACTTAACGGATATTTATAGAACATTCTATCCTAAAGCAAAAGGATATACCTTCTTCTCAGCTCCTCATGGTACTTTCTCCAAAATTGACCATATAGTTGGTCAAAAAACGGGCCTCGACAGGTACAGAAAGATAGAAATAATCCCATGCGTGCTATCAGACCACCACGGCCTAAAACTGGTCTTCAATAACAATAAGGGAAGAATGCCCACATATACGTGGAAATTGAACAATGCTCTACTCAATGATAACCTAGTCAAGGAAGAAATAAAGAAAGAAATTAAAAACTTTTTAGAATTTAATGAAAATGAAGGTACAACATACCCAAACTTATGGGACACAATGAAAGCTGTGCTAAGAGGAAAACTCATAGCGCTGAGTGCCTGCAGAAAGAAACATGAAAGAGCATATGTCAGCAGCTTGACAGCACACCTAAAAGCTCTAGAACAAAAAGAAGCAAATACACCCAGGAGGAGTAGAAGGCAGGAAATAATCAAACTCAGAGCTGAAATCAACCAAGTAGAAACAAAAAGGACCATAGAAAGAATCAACAGAACCAAAAGTTGGTTCTTTGAGAAAATCAACAAGATAGATAAACCCTTAACCAGACTAACGAGAGGACCCAGAGAGTGTGTCCAAATTAACAAAATCAGAAATGAAAAGGGAGACATAACTACAGATTCAGAGGAAATTCAAAAATTCATCAGATCTTACTATAAAAGCCTATATTCAACAAAACTTGAAAATCTACAGGAAATGGACAATTTCCTAGACAAATATCAGGTACCGAAGTTAAATCAGGAACAGATAAACCAGTTAAACAACCCCATAACTCCTAAGGAAATAGAAGCAGTCATTAAAGGTCTCCCAACCAAAAAGAGCCCAGGTCCAGACGGGTTTAGTGCAGAATTCTATCAAACCTTCATAGAGACCTCATACCAATATTATCCAAACTATTCCACAAAATTGAAACAGATGGATCACTCCCGAATTCCTTCTATGAAGCCACAATTACTCTTATAACTAAACCACACAAAGACCCAACAAAGAAAGAGAACTTCAGACCAATTTCCCTTATGAATATCGATGCAAAAATACTCAATAAAATTCTGGCAAACCGAATCCAAGAGCACATCAAAACAATCATCCACCATGATCAAGTAGGCTTCATCCCAGGCATGCAGGGATGGTTTAATATACGGAAAACCATCAACGTGATCCATTATATAAACAAACTGAAAGAACAAAACCACATGATCATTTCATTAGATGCTGAGAAAGCATTTGACAAAATTCAACACCCCTTCATGATAAAAGTCCTGGAAAGAATAGGAATTCAAGGCCCATACCTAAACATAGTAAAAGCCATATACAGCAAACCAGTAGCTAACATTAAACTAAATGGAGAGAAACTCGAAGCAATCCCACTAAAATCAGGGACTAGACAAGGCTGCCCACTCTCTCCCTACTTATTCAATATAGTTCTTGAAGTTCTAGCCAGAGCAATCAGACAACAAAAGGAGGTCAAGGGGATACAGATCAGAAAAGAAGAAGTCAAAATATCACTATTTGCAGATGATATGATAGTATATTTAAGTGATCCCAAAAGTTCCACCAGAGAACTACTAAAGCTGATAAACAACTTCAGCAAAGTGGCTGGGTATAAAATTAACTCAAATAAATCAGTAGCCTTCCTCTACACAAAAGAGAAACAAGCCGAGAAAGAAATTAGGGAAACGACACCCTTCATAATAGACCCAAATAATATAAAGTACCTTGGTGTGACTTTAACCAAGCAAGTAAAAGATCTGTACAATAAGAACTTCAAGACACTGAAGAAAGAAATTGAAGAAGACCTCAGAAGATGGAAAGATCTCCCATGCTCATGGATTGGCAGGATTAATATAGTAAAAATGGCCATTTTACCAAAAGCGATCTACAGATTCAATGCAATCCCCATCAAAATACCAATCCAATTCTTCAAAGAGTTAGACAGAACAATTTGCAAATTCATCTGGAATAACAAAAAACCCAGGATAGCTAAAACTATCCTCAACAATAAAAGGACTTCAGGGGGAATCACTATCCCTGAACTCAAGCAGTATTACAGAGCAATAGTGATAAAAACTGCATGGTATTGGTACAGAGACAGACAGATAGACCAATGGAATAGAATTGAAGACCCAGAAATGAACCCACACACCTATGGTCACTTGATTTTTGACAAAGGAGCCAAAACCATCCAATGGAAAAAAGATAGCATTTTCAGCAAATGGTGCTGGTTCAACTGGAGGTCAACATGTAGAAGAATGCAGATCGATCCATGTTTATCACCCTGTACAAAGCTTAAGTCCAAGTGGATCAAGGACCTCCACATCAAACCTGATACACTCAAACTTATAGAAGAAAAACTAGGGAAGCATCTGGAACACATGGGCACTGGAAAAATTTCCTGAACAAAACACCAATGGCTTATGCTCTAAGATCAAGAATCGACAAATGGGATCTCATAAAACTGCAAAGCTTCTGTAAGGCAAAGGACACCGTGGTTAGGACAAATCGGCAACCAACAGATTGGGAAAAGATCTTTACCAATCCTACAACAGATAGAGGCCTTATATCCAAAATATACAAAGAACTCAAGAAGTTAGACCGCAGGGAGACAAATAACCCTATTAAAAAATGGGGTTCAGAGCTAAACAAAGAATTCACAGCTGAGGAATGCCGAATGGCTGAGAAACACCTAAAGAAATGTTCAACATCTTTAGTCATAAGGGAAATGCAAATCAAAACAACCCTGAGATTTCACCTCACACCAGTGAGAATGGCTAAGATCAAAAACTCAGGTGACAGCAGATGCTGGCGAGGATGCGGAGAAAGAGGAACACTCCTCCATTGTTAGTGGGATTGCAGACTGGTACAACCATTCTGGAAATCAGTCTGGAGGTTCCTCAGAAAATTGGACATTGAACTGCCTGAGGATCCAGCTATACCTCTCTTGGGCATATACCCAAAAGATGCCCCAACATATACAAAAGGCACGTGCTCCACTATATTCATCGCAGCCTTATTCATAATAGCCAGAAGCTGGAAAGAACCCAGATGCCCTTCAACAGAGGAATGGATACAGAAAATATGGTACATCTACACAATGGAATATTACTCAGCTATCAAAAACAACGGCTTTATGAAATTCGTAGGCAAATGGTTGGAACTGGAAAATATCATCCTGAGTGAGCTAACCCAAACACAGAAAGACATACATGGTATGCACTCACTGATAAGTGGCTATTAGCCCAAATGCTTGAATTACCCTAGATGCCTAGAACAAATGAAACTCGAGACGGATGATCAAAATGTGAATGCTTCACTCCTTCTCTAAAAGGGGAACAAGAATACCCTTGGCAGGGAAGAGAGAGGCAAAGATTAAAACAGAGACTGAAGGAACTCCCATTCAGAGCCTGCCCCACATGTGGCCCATACATATACAGCCACCCAATTAGACAAGATGGATGAAGCAAAGAAGTGCAGACCGACAGGAGACGGATGTAGATCTCTCCTGAGAGACACAGCCAGAATACAGCAAATACAGAGGCGAATGCCAGCAGCAAACCACTAAACTGAGAATAGGACCCCCGTTGAAGGAATCAGAGAAAGAACTGGAAGAGCTTGAAGGGGCTCGAGACCCCATATGTACAACAATGCCAAGCAACCAGAGCTTCCAGGGACTAAGCCACTACCTAAAGACTATGCATGGACTGAACCTGGACTCTGACCTCATAGGTAGCAATGAATATCCTAGTAAGAGCACCAGTGGAAGGGGAAGCCCTGGGTCCTGCTAAGACTGAACCCCCAGTGAACTAGACTGTTGGGGGGAGGACGGCAATGGGGGGATGGTTGGGAGGGGAACACCCATAAGGAAGGGGAGGGGGGAAAGCTGGAAGAGTTTAAAGATTTCATAACTCTGAAATGTAAATAAGTAGAATGAAATAGATTACACTATGTAATATGGCTTATAAAAAGTAGTAATAACAAATATTTGCTAACTCACCTTAGAATCAATAACATAGCTTGCTTTTGTTAAGCCTATCAGCTACAAGTTATTTATACCACTAGTTCACAGGTGAAAGAAAAGGTCCAGCCATTTGGCTAATCCAGTGCAGATTCCAGAATAGGACTTCAAACTTCATAGATCACGTTTAATATGATTAACAATGTAGGCCTATTATTCAGTTTATGACAAAGACAGAGAATAAATGAGCAGGTGTCTGGCTTATCTTATTATAATGCCCATCGCTACACAAAGCTCTTTCTAATATTTTTTGAGAATTTCATATGTGAATACTGAATTCGTATCATTTCCATATCCCTTTCTTCCACTCCAACTCCTCACATGCATGTGCACACACATACACACACATCACTCCCTCTCATATATATATATAGATATATATTTATATACATATCTCTCATACATATATATGTATCAATAAATAAACTATCTCTATAATCTATCTTTATCTTCATTATATCTCTATTTCTATATTACTCTCTAATATATATCTTATATTACTCTCTAATATATATATATGCATATATATATATATTTCATGGAAGAGAACATACTACCAACTCTTTAAGGAAGTTCTTTTTCACTGTGTATCTCTAGATGTTAAACCTGGGGAGAAAATAATGACCATAGCCTTCTGGTCTTACTAGGACCTAGCTATTCATCTGTATATTGAGGAACACAAAGTTGTAAAGTGTATTAAAAAGATTGCTATTCTAAGTTAATACATCACCTGACAATCAGCATTCCTTAAAGAACCTGGATTCCTAAAAACAATTTTAAGCCCATATACAGTATCATTCCTTTGCTAATGAAATAGGCATTGACCACTATGTAGGTATTAAATGGAAAAGTAAGTTCCAGCAGACACTACATGGTGTAGAAGAGTTACTATCTGGCATTATGTATAGAGTGCAGGGGACAGAAAAAGTATTCTCAATGATAGGTGAAGGGCAAACATGACATTTCCATCTGATAAACTGGCCTATGCCAGCGTTCTAACTTACAGGTAAGCATGGTACAAGTTCATTGAAGAAACAGAGCAGAGGCCCAAGTAACCCAAGGTCATCGCTCAAGCTCAAGCAGAAGGGAAGGAGACTAGGACTAAGGGGTATCAGCAGAGATAGAGAGAAAGCGGACAGTATTGGAATAGAGCAGAATGAAGTAAGAGGGCTTAGCAATATGTTGGTATGCTTCAGGAATGACCCCCTCACTCTAGCTAGTGGAACTGAATAGATGATCTAGGTCAATTTGATGAGAACAGCGAAGCTAGTCAGGATTCACTGGAAGTATGTTATTATATATGAATTGGAGGCATCTATGAGACATCAAAGGAGTGATATCTGTGTTCACTTGAAGACTGGAGGATAGGCCTGGACCATAGATAACCTTGAAAGACACTCAGTTTATGAAAATATTGAAACCAATTGGAAGACGCAAATGTAGATCTTATTTTCCGTGATTTGACTTGGGAATAAAATTTTTGTGAAATATTGCCTCCTTCATCCACACAGCGACGACTTTCACACAGTGGCTGATTGTAATAATTGTGATAGAAACTGAGAGCAACTATGGGAAAAAAAGAAAAAGTTGCTAACTCCAAAGCAAGACCGGAAGAGATGAATCATGGGACCATTAGCAATAAAGGCCGAGCACGAGTGTTGAGCCTTCAAAAGAAACGGTGAAGATTCTGGGGAATTGGGAAGAAATCAAAGAGACTGAAATACCACAGAAGCAAAAGAAATAGACAGTTCCAAAAGGGAAGGAATGGTCCCCAGTGGCAGTTGTTGCCAAAGGTTTAAGTCAGAAGAGTGCTTGTCCATGTCACTAAGATCTCAGTGTGTGAGCACAATGGGTGACATTTTCAGTGGCACGACGAGACCTGATACCACATTGCACTGTGTGGAAGAATGTGCAAATGCAGACACTGAGTGTAGACAACTACAAGGAGATGTTGTTTTTCACAGAAAAGGAAAATACGTAAGAGGGCCTTCGTTTGTGGGTGTGTAAAAGGGGACAGATTGGAAGTGAGGAAAGCAGTATTCAGTCTGCAAGGAAGAGAGGGGACTTAAACCGGAAAGTTGGTGGGAAGGCTAGAGATCAAGGCTTACAAAGAACAGGTTAGGGGGTGTTGATAATTGGAGAATCTGGACTCATTTGGGTGCAAAATGTGTTTAGAGTTTCAGTGTATCTTCTCATCACTTCTGTGTTAATCTAAAGCTGCCATAAAATACAAAGTCTGTTTCTTAAAAATCAAAAGAAAATATAATTAGAAAAGAGGTCTTAAGAGGTTTGACTTTTCTAACATTTGAGAAAGGATGAATTACTTCCCACCTTGATATAACCAGGACTTTTATGACTAAAGTTCAGAAACCTAGTGATTCAAATAATGGTATAAGTTATAAGAAATAGAAACGAGATGGTAAATTATAAGCGGTTTCCTTTATTACTAATATTCTAATTATACTTTACATAGGTGACTGGAAATGGCCGTGGTGACTGGTGTTTGTGGGAAGTCTTCCTGGCTTCCCTTTTAGCCTCTGTGCTAACAACAGCGATCGGAGTACTCATACTAAGCTTGGTGAATAGAAGCACAAACCCCATTGTTATCCAGGTATCCCCAAACACTGAAGCCTCTACAGTTACACCTCAAACAACCTCTAGTCCTTCTCAAACAACAGCCATCACTTCCACAGGGTTGACGACCACCACAACATCCCCTGAAACTACAGCCACCACAGCCACCACGACTTCTACTGAATCTTCAGGGACATCCACTGCAGCGCCCACTGAAGCTAGTGTCACAACATCCATGGCTGTGACTTCAACTCAACCTGTGACCACAACAGCCACCACCACCACCACTCCATTTGTATCCACAAGCACAGCTACAACCTCTGCTGCGTCCACTGAAACACCAGCCACAAACGCCGACTCGACTCAACCTGAAACTACGGCAACTTCCGCGTCAAGTGAAACCACAACCACCGCCAGTACCACAACCACCGCCAGTAGCACAACCACCGCCAGTAGCACAACCACCGCCAGTACCACAACCACTGCCAGTACCACAACCACTGCCAGTACCACAACCACCGCCAGTACCACAACCACCGCCAGTAGCACAACCACCGCCAGTGCTACGGAAACTTCAACTCCTGCATAACCCATCAAGGAAGTGGTTATGACCATGGCTGCCATTGGGTCTCCATCTGGATCTCGTAAGTCACTATTGCAACAGCTGCTCGAATCAAGATGCCACCACGTTAATAATAAACCCTCTAACTGTGGAAGCCTCAATAGCACCAGATGCTACAACAACTGAAAATTAGTTGGGAGACAAAACAGTCATGACTTTCCTTATTGTTTTAATGGGACCTTGGTTCACTTAAATTGACAACTAATGCCACTTGCATTTAACCTACAACTGTAATTTCTGCCTACAATAAAAGTGCTCTTTATCCTCCTTATGTAAGTTATAATCTCCATTTGGCCATGGGAACCAGGCATAAATGCCACTTTTGACAGAATCACTGTCAATCATAAAAGTAATTTAGTGTATGACAAGTACACTTTTAGTTATCGTTCCTGTCAATCACCTTGTCCTTACTTCCACACTGACTTCTCCAAACTACCTCTTCCTTACTAGCTGAGTTGAACATATATCACTGACATGTCTCAGGCATGCCCACAAGAAGAATGCAAATTGGAGAATAGTAATCCGGATCATTATTAGTACAATAGTTATCCCAATTTTCACAAAAAACCAACCCATACTTACTAAATGTATTAAAATTTTTAATATGACTGAGCTTTTAAGTTATAAGACCCTTAACTTGGTTCTACAGCTCCAATAGCGTAATTCTGTACAGGCAAGCGAGCCAGCTGGTTCATAGGTAGGAAGTCACTAAAAAGTTTCATCTGAAATATAGCAAAATTAGGCATTTAGATTTTAGTAGATTTTTCCTTTTTTTTTTTTTTTTTTTGGAGCTGGGGACCGAACCCAGGGCCTTGCGCTTCCTAGGTAAGCGCTCTACCACTGAGCTAAATCCCCAGCCCAGTAGATTTTTCCTAAGTTTCACAACACTGCACTTCTCTGTGCATAAATTCATACATTAAAATAGAAATTTTATGCACAGAAAATTTGCACACATTTATTTATAAAAATGCTAAATTTAAATAATTGTTTCCTCTATGTTGAAATTTATTGTTTCTCTAGCCTCCTCTATATTATAAATATCTTATAATAATTTTTTCATAAATTTGGACATCATAATCTCTCATTGTATAGCCTAAAGACTCACACCATAGGCTGTTGATCTTTGAAAAAAATTTCAATTAGAGAAGACAAAAGTAATCATTAAACAACTATAGTATACCAGGCACTATCATAAAAGTTTCTCAGGTATTTGGCTCAATTTCTAGCTTTCACATTGTTCTTTAACCATAGGGTAGATCTGTGACTCAACATTTTCTCTATTACCCTTCCTGCTTCAGTAGCAGCTGAACTAGATAGGAGTTCCTCAGATTTAATATATTTAATTAATAACATTTGATAATTTTTATCTTCAAAGTAACTGTTGATCGAAAGTATGTATTTTTACATTTGTTCAAGAAATTCATTACTGAGCTCTTCTGTACACTTTGGTAGAGTGACCCTTCAAGATATATATAAATACGTATATATTATATATATGAGTAATAATTAAAGTATGCATAACTGGCATCCCAAACATTCAACTGTTCCTTGTGTTCAGAAATATTCAAATCTCTATTTGCTATTTTGAAATACATAATTATTTATTTTGATTAATTCAATATTATTCATTGTGCAGTCTACATCGATGTCATTTATCCATTTTCTCTTACCTCCCAGCCACTGGAAAAAACCACTTTACTCTCTACATTTAGGAAACCAATATTTAGAATCAAATGTGAGAACATATGATTTTTCTCTATGCTTGATTCATTTTACTTAATTTAACAGTTTCCAGTTCCAAAAATGGTGCTCATACGACAGAATTTCAAGATATATATATATGTATATGTATATATATATGGTTAAGCATATTCACTAAGTACAAATTTCACATCATATTCATCCATCCACCCACCCACCCATCCATGCACCCACCTACCCACTCATCCATGCATCCACTCACCCTCCCATCCATGCATTCACCCACACACCCATCCAGGCATCCACCCATGCACCGGCACTTTGTTTTCATTTCCTGTCTATTGTGAATGGTGCAGTGCATCAAGGACATGCAGATGACTCCTCAATCAGCGTTATTTCTGTTTGGTAAGTGCTCAGTGATGGGACTGTTGGATCACTTTGTCATCCTAGTTTTTAAAGTATACAATTTCCTACAATGTCTATATTAATTTGCATTCCCAATAATTTCATGTGAAAATGTCCCCTTTTCTTCATTTTCTCTATAATATATATATATATATATATGCATGCATATAATTTTAATAGTAGATACTCTATTGTATCTACATCATTGTGGTGCAGGAATACATTTCCAGCATTTGAGATTTGCATTATATTGGGGGACGGAGGGCATGTCAGAGAGTTGAAAGTGAGCACGTGGAGGATGTGAACAGGAGTGCCATCCCTCACACTCTCTCTACGGTAATCCTATGGGTTGCCTTTCCTTGCTGAATAAGTCCTGTGGGCAGCTGCCAGAGGCAGTGCAGCACGTCCAGTGGCTTTTGGGCCTCCTACTCCGTAGAAATTGGCAGCACCTGCCTCTTGCTATGATGGTCCCAAATACTTTATATCATGGCCAGAATGTTCCTAGCTGGATTAAGGTGGTTGGTGCTACAGAGATACAAACCTTTCCCTAAACATGTAATACGAGTTTTAATAATAACGACAGTCGCCAACCAAAGTGGAAGCAAAATAAAACACAGACATCTGGTTCATCTGCCTTTGTGGATCTAAACAGAATATTAGAAACTATTCTCTCAGCTTGAGGGGGCTCGAGACCCCGTATGTACAACAATGCCAACCAACCAGAGTTTCCAGGGATTAAGCCACTACCCAAAGACTATACATGGGCTGACCCTGGGCTCCGACCTCATAGGTAGCAATGAATATCCTAGTAAGAGCACCAGTGGAAGGGGAAGCCCTGGGTCCTGCTAAGACTGAACCCCCAGTGAACTAGACTGTTGGGGGGAGGACGGCAATGGGGGGATGGTTGGGAGGGGAACACCCATAAGGAAGGGGAGGGGGGAGGGGGATGTTTACCGGGAAACCAAAGAATTATTATTACTTATTAAATAAATTAAAAAAAATTAAAAAAAAAGAAAAAAAGTTAAAAAAATAATTCTTTTGTTTTATTAAAATTTTCATACAATAAAAAAAAGAAATGTAAATAAGAAATACTCAAGTTAATAAATATTTAAAAAAAAACTTTATCTGCTTGCCATCTATCTGTTGACTAAGCTGTAATTCATTTCAAGTTTGTTTGTTTGTTTTTTTGTTTGTTTTTTTGTTTGTTTGTTTGTTTTAGGGAAAGAAAAATTGGCTGAATTGTGACAATGAAAACCTGATAAACTGGTGCTGCCCTTGGAGCACTGCTGGAGAAGCCCAGCTGGAGCATCTTGATCTAAACAAGCCTCTCTTAAAGGGGCACCAGTAAAGCTTCTTTGGTAAGAAAGCTGATAACTATTTTCATGCTACAACACCCCTAGCCCATGAGAACTGGACTCATCAGGTAGCAGGGTGCACCTCCCTTGAAATTTTAGTTGGAAGAAGGAAGGAAAAATGTGTCTGTCTAAGTTTATGTGGCCACTACATCTTTGTTTCTGACTGCTCTGAATTGTATAAGTTTACTATGTTCTGCTGTCTTGGTTATAGATTATTGGCTTATAAATTTTCTGGCATGTTTAAAAAATCTGTAACAACTGTAACAAAATGTTAGCTTAAAATTTGTGGGGTCAGAGCCATTCTGGGCAATAATGCATGGCATGAGCCAACCAAAGAAACAGATCGCTAAAGATACCTTAAAATTCCCAACTTGTTAACCTTTTCCTGTTCTGACACTGGCTTCAAAAACTTAAACCTAATCATAAGGGAAACTTTTATGCTTTATAATGACACATCACATAAAAGAAGAAAGGTTCTTCGTCTCTTTATGGAGTATGTTTATAGGTAATAATTTTACTTTGATACTAGGAGAGCTTCATTCAAAGCTTTGATTATTTTTTAAGTCTCATACCTAACTGGAATTGATATTCTGCAGGAGACAGGCAGGTCCTGGAGAAGGAAGGATGCAAGAACAGGGAAAGGAAGGAAGGATCAGGCACAAAACATCATCCGGTTTATGAGAGACAGCTCAGTATGGCTTCTTCTACTCTGACAACTTGTGCCTTTTTCGGGCTTTTTCTATACATAAAATCATTCCCTCAGAAATTTGATTCATTGATTACGCAACTTTTTGAATATATTTTTATAACCTCTTGATTACATAAGAGTATTGAAAGAGGAACAAAGCAAGCAAACAGTAATTTTATGAGAACTAAAAATTAACATTTGATAAAATCAGTTTTCTTTAAACTAAACAGCGTCCTTAAGATTGGTGTCAGAAAGCCTTGCCTTTACAAAAATGCTAGACCAAGTGACTCTATTTGAATATGATTCTGTTTCTGTTTGTCATCAGATTAATAGATCAAAAGTTATTTCCTACTATCTGTTATATCAGAAGGGTAGCTTTCTATAAAAGTTTAATCTCTCTGACCCTTATTTAACTTTTCCTTTCCACCCTCCATATTACTTTTATTTGGCTTAAGACAATTGTCTTTTTTCTTTCTTAAAATATTGTGCAGCCCCTTGCTTAAGCAAAGGGAAGGGGTATGTTCTGGTCTGACAAGTCTGTTCAGGAAAGCAGAGAGTTCACTGAGCCAAGATGCCTTCCTCTGAGTCTCTGCACGAATCCGAGTTTCAATATGATTCTTATCTTTATTACAATTCTGGAAAGAATAGAAGAACATCGGGATTCCTAAAACTGCTTACTTTTGCCTTCAGGAAGTCACCAAGGCTTGTCATTAACTGTATGATCAAAAATCTCTTCCTATTCATACAAGTTCCTTGTTTCTAAAGCTGAACATAATAACCTAGCAATTCAATTAGAGTCTGTCAGCTTCTAGAATTTCTTCTTTGATAATTTTTCTCAAATCCTTTGTCTCGTTCTTACTAACAATACCCATTAATGATCTAAATGCTTATTTAAGTAAAAAATTCTTAAGACTCAATTTTCTGCATAATTGTTTTTTTTTCCCTGGGGAACTCTCATTGGTTTCATCCCTGTTTGCACCAGCTTTTTCTTATCCCAGCTCTAGCTTTCACGGAGAGGCCTTTAACAGTGAGAAGTATAAGTATAACAAGATGTACGTAGCAAATTTGCACCCAGGGCAGTGAGGGTCAGTCAAGGTTGTCCAAGCAGCATCTTCAGAATCATTGGCATTGCCAATAGTCAGTAACCTTTAAGGTGATCAATTAATTTAATATGTTTAGAAATATATTTAAAGTCATATTAAGTACTGATACAGTTAACTTTAAGATTAAGCTTTATTTAGTCTCCTGTTTTATGTTTGTAAGGTACAGTTTAGAGTAAATGGGTAGAAAAAGACAAAGGTTATTCAACGCAGATATACTAGGTAGGTACTAGCCCTGAAGCCAGTTAGAAATTGGCTGAATATGGCAAGTAGTATGTTTCAACTTACCATGACAGAGACTCTCAAATCCTAACAGTGACCACCAACCTCCCCTCCTAACCCCCGACCAAGTCTCCAAGAAGATATGGGCACAACAACAAAAGACACCACTGGGATTGTTTGATAACCACTTGGAATACCTGCCCCAATGCCTCACATGTTTCTGGGACCCAGCCTGAACTGTGGACAAACAGAGGACAGCTGGAAAATTGATTGCCACAGATTGCTTAAGACAAGATGAGGTCAGTCTCCCCTATGTTCCTTCTCTACAGAAAAAGCCTGTTCATTTTCTGGCCTGATGGCCAAAGACAGCCTCTATGCTTGGTGCCAGAGAAACACAGGAGCCCAGAGTAACTGTCTAGGTAATAAAATAAGGGCTAATATCTGTCATTTTAATTGTTACATAGCTATTTATATTACAATTTATCCTTCCCATGTCTCTAATCACATCGATGGCTAAGCTAATTGTACTTTAACAGCTAGGAAACAACAGGCCACTAGCTCCTTAGCTCAAGGTAAGCCACCACTGTGTTACTTCATTAGTTAGTTAAAACTACTAGGTCTCTTATTTAAAAGGGCAAAGATGTTTGCTTTGCTCATGATCTTCATATTAAAGGACGTAACTTTTTGCTTCCTACACTGACTGCTCTCAATAATCAACTGCCTGTGTCTCATAATTAAAAATTGGATTAAAAAATGTAAAATTTTAAATTTGTTTAAAGTCTGAGGATCTAAAAAAATGTTTGGGTGTCTCGGAAATGGTTTAAGATTGATAAATGCAAGCGATAAAGATTAGAGGGGATAAAAAAAAACTTGGATGGTGATAGGAAAATAATTTAGGAATAAAAAATATGTCAGATGAAAAATGTGTAAAGTTGTTAGTTAAAAATGTTGGAGAGTCTAAAGAGATGTTTAAGATTGGAGGATCTAAGAAGATATTTTAAAGTATATAATTGCAAGTTGTAGAGGTACAAGAAAATAATTTAAGATACAAAAATGAAAAATGTTTCATATTTAGCCCCTACCCCCACGCTGTGGTCTTACTTAGATTTCAACATTGCTGTTGTCTTACAAACATCTGTTAACTACTTATTCTAAAATATGGATTTCAATACATTGGTAATAGTAAGATACATCCTTTTATAAATGAAAAATCACACAAGCTTCAGGGAATCAAAAAGTCATAAGATTTGAATCCACCTGCCAGAGATCGAAAGAACTCCAGATACGTATACCCAGTGGTTGTTGAAAATGGGATATTTCTCCTTGGACTTGGGATTACTTACCTTCCCCAATTACTAGACAAATTTAACTTTTTTCCTAATCTATATTTGTCTCAGCAGATTTTTACCTGGCTGACAGATTCTACCCAGGTTTCACTTATGAAGCTGCTGAATTCTGACTTGCTGAAATCTGATACTTACCAGTTCATCTGTTGGGACTGTTCCCTCTCTTTCAGCTGAATCAGCTAATTAGATACTTCTGACAAATTCCCCATTGCCTAACCTTTAACTAGCATTTCAGCCTTCCAGAACTCCTATGACAATGTCCTAATGTCAGCTGGGAGTAGTTACAAAAGAGAATATGTCATCCACTTTCACTCCTAACAGACTGAGATGCTAAGTCTAAAAGGAAACTTCCTGGGCCCATGCTGAAAAAGGACCTCACTTTCTGATCCTGACTACCTCACTGGCTGTGAAAATAGATGGGCCCAATCTTGGATTCATCCCTCTCATCTGCGGTTCACCTCCTGCTCCTCCATGAAGCATCAGGACCCAGATCAACAATAGGTTGTCAGAAAACACCTGCAGGATCCATTAAAAATCAAACTAGTAGGGGTTGGGGACTTAGCTCAGTGGTAGAGCGCTTGCCTAGGAAGCGCAAGGCCCTGGGTTCGGTCCCCAGCTCCGAAAAAAAGAACCAAAAAAAAAAAAAGATCAAACTAGTAAAAGACTCTGAGACTAGTTTTCTATTTTTGTTGTTACTGTTGTTGTTGTTGTTGCTGTTGCTGTTGTAGTGAGCTGCTGAGGCATATGCTCCAGTACAACATATATGAACATTAATTTAGAACCACAGGCAGGAGCCTAATTTCTAATATAACTGTATATGGTTCCCCCGACTTTAGATTTATGTCAATTCTTTGTGCTGCAAAGGAATAGGTACCTATTATGGTTTGAAAATGCTTGGTCCATGGGGTGGCACTATTAGGAGGCATGACCTTGTTGGAGTAGGTATGGTCTTGTTGAAGTAAGTGTGTCACTGTGGGAGTGGGCAACCACTCCCTAACCATGTGGGAGCCAGTCTTTTCCTAGCAGCCTTCAGATGAAGATGTTGAACTCTCAGCTCCTCCTGAAACTGTGCATGCCTAGATGCTGCCATATGCCTGCCTGGATGATAATGGACTGAACCTCTGAACCTGTAAGCCAGCACCAATTAAATGTTGTCCTTATAAGAAAGCCTTTACTGGGTTTAGGTGTCTTTTCACAGCAATTCAAGTCATAAGACAGCACCCAAAGACTGCAAACATATATGTTCCCTCATTCTCTAAGTATTTTGGATGTGAGCTCCACAGTATGGGTAATTGCTTGGTCACCCTTCAGGTATATGCCTGTCCCTCTGATGAAGACCCTGACTGTGAGGGGACAAGATCTGTACTTTAATGCTACATAGAGCTGTGAAACATTAGCTCCCTGGGTTAATAATGAGAATACTTATATTCAGTTACAGAGGGTTGAGAGCCAATCTAAAAAAGTATGAAAATCAATCTCATCCAAAGTAAGATAAAAAGTGGTATAAGTAATTCATGGGAGACAGGGAACACCAGAAACAGGGTCTTATACATCATTGATCCCAAAAGAGTGTCAAACCCTCTCCCTGACCCCTAAGCAAGATCTAACCACTTAGTACTCTGTTTCAGTGGCTACATGGCTGTCAGACCTCTCCCCTTTGATTGCCTTTTCCTCTACCCCAAAAGTTTTCCCTTCCCTCTTAGGAACTGAAGAAACTAAGTTACCTAAACTCTTTAGGTCATTAATGTACTTGTACATCTATTGCCTCAGGTATATAATTCTGGAGAAGGAGGTTAGGAACACTTAGGATTTCTACATTGATCCCTGAAGGTCAGGGCAGCCCCAGTACTATTTCCCCTCCTTCCTAGTATGCACAGACATAGCTCGATCTGCCAGTTCAAGAGCAACATTGAGGAAGATCGAAATTTTAAATGCTTAAGTTAACAAAACAATCATGACCTGTCAAATTTTTAAAAATCAGTTAGTCATTTACTTCTCTTGTTTCGTTAGCTAAAGTCATATGGTAAAACAGAAGAGGGCTTGACCTTCTCTTCATGCAATAAGGAAGATTATGTATGTCTCTAAGCAATGGTGATTCTATGCTAATCATTCAAATGTACTTTTTAAAAAAAAAGCCTAAACTTAGTCAAATAAAAAATCAGAGAGAGAGAGAGAGAGAGAGGTGGGAGGAGATACAGAGAGACAGAGAACCAACAAAGTGCCAACAAAGTCTGGTATAAAAGTTTAACTTGTCCCCATGACCTTAGAGGAAATTTTTGAGTCAATGATTTGACTCACTAGAACAACTCACCGAGGGTGGTTGTTGAGGGGTGCCCTGCTAGCTTAGCTGTAGCCATTTACTTCCATGCCTGCCAGCTATTTCATATTTTTGCTATATTATGCCTTCCAGTCATTGATGTGGAAAAATTACTTGACTCAGAATAGAGTGAAGAGGGCAAAGAGCTTATAGCAATTATTTGGGAGAAATTAACAAATATCCCAAAATCAAGAGACTCCAGTTAACAAAAAGAATTAATTATATTCTCTCCCATATAGTAAAAGGAACACCAATTTCTAAAGCTTCTATGTTTTATATCAGTGCAAATAAATCAAGAATGGCAGGTTATAGGTCAAGAAATATTAATAAAGTAATTCAAAGCCCATACACTTTGGTTAAAAAATCAGAGCTATATGTAATTCTTATGGTTTTTATTAAATTTTTCTGAACCTATCAATATAATTACTGACTCACAATATGCAGAAAGGATTGTATTGCATTTACAAACTTCTGAACTTATTCCTGATACTTCACAATTAACATCATTATTCATACAATGGCAATAGACAATTGAAACAGACATTATCCATTCTATACCAACCATATTTGATCTTATGTGGCTTTCCCCATCCATTGGCACAAGGAAATGAATAGATTAACCAAGTATTAATAGGAAATGTGCTCATAATTGTGTTGTTAAAAATATCATGTTAACAGCAAAGGTTTAAAGAGAAACTTTTTAATTACATGGCAAAAAGACAAAGAAAAAATTTCTTAAAAAAAAAAGACAGGTTATCAAGTGAGGGATGGAGTTGCTATCCCAGAGTGAAAACTCTGACCCATAATTCTTCCTGTCTGAAAGAAATTCGGGGATGGAAATGAAGAAGGGCCTGAGCAAAAGAGGGTCCAGCAACAGGCCCAAAGTTGGATCCAGCTCAAGGGGAGTCTCCAAGACCTGACACCATTACTGAGACTATGGGGACTCACAAAAAGGGACATATCATGACTGCCCTTCAAAAGACCCAACAAACAGCTGAAAGAGTTAGATGCAGATACATGTGTGTGCCCAACCAATGAACAGAAGCTGCTGACCCCTCTGGTTGAATTAGGGAAAAGCTGGAGGAAGCTGAGGAGGATGACCCTGTAGGAAGTCCAGCAGTCTCAGTTAACCTGTATCCCTGAAATCTCTTAGACATTGGATCACCAACCAGGCAGCATACACCAGTTGAGATGAGACCCCTAACGCATATACAGCAGGGGGCTCCTGGGTCTGGGTTCAGTCAGAGAAGATGCACCTAACCCTCAAGAGACTAGAGGCCCCAGAAGTTTAGAGATCTGGTGGGGGGCATCCTCGTGGAGATGGGGGAAATGGGGGGAACAGGGAGGAAGTATGAGATGTGGAACAGTAAGAGGGTGAAGGGAGAGGGGAATAAAATCTGGAGTGTAAAAATAAACAAATAAAAATTTCTACTTGTTCTTTATGTAATCAAGTTCCATTACTTGCTGGAAATAACCAAAATGTGCCCCCAAAGGTGAAATTTGGCAGATGGAGGGTTTCACTTTGCAGAATTTGGGAAACTAGGATTTGTACATCGTACCATTTATATACAGTCAGAATCTCAATGGGCTTCTGCTTTGAGTTCTGAAAGGCTGATTCTGCAATTGCTCAATTGCTAGAAATAACAGCTAACACTGGGATGCTTTTACAGATTAAAACTCATAATGCCCCCATATATGTTTCCAATAAAATGAAACTTTTTTAGCATATTACAACAAAAAAAATATTACAGGTATAACATACAACCCAACAAGCTAATCTTTTTTTACAGAAAGATCTAATACTCCCAGAAATAACCTGAGTAATGCACTATTAACTTTAAATTTTTGAACACCAATGAGGCATGAATCGCCAACTTCTGAGAGATGAGAGAAACTGGATTGCAAATAAATAAATAAATAAATAAATAAATAAATAAATAAAAATAAAAACCTGCTGAATTAGACCAGCCTGTATACTTTACTGATGTTTCAACATCAGAATGAAATCAGGGAATATACTACATTGGGGAAGAGGTTTTGTCTATATTTCCATAGGTGCTGAAGACTATGTCCTCCATCTAAATTGATAAAGATCTGATCTTAGTAAGAGAGGCTTCTACATGAAAGGCACAACTCACGAAAGGAAGAAACACAGGAAGACAGCAATGTAGACATTGCAGACACTAATCACTCCCTGTATGGGGTCAGCTCAAAAAACTAGATGAAGGATACATCATTCATGAAACTGACACAGTGAAAACCTTGATGCTGAAATAGACATTTGCTGAAGACAGACACTTCACCATGACTGGTGACATAAAACCAACACAAAACAAAAATATGTGGTATTTTTTTCTGTTTGTTTATTTCTTTTTGTTTATCTCCTAATGCTTACAGCATTTTTCTCCTACAGTCGTATGCTTATACATTATGGTTTCCAATTTTGTGTTTTTATGGGTTTCTGTGTGTGAATGTGTGCCTCCTGGTCTGGTTGTATATCCTATGCTTTTTCTTAAGTTTGTTGTCATTGCTATCATTCCATCTTTTGTTTCATTTGTCCTATTCAGATGTGCTTGTGGGTTTTTTTTGTTGTTGTTTTTGTTTTTTTATCTTATTTTATTATATTCATTTTTGTCTCCTATTTTTTGTCTGTTTGTTTTCTAATAAGAGATAGCAAAAAAAGATGTGACTTTGGATGGGTGGGGACATGGGGAGGATCAAGCAAGAGTTAGAGTATGGGAAACAATAATCTGAATACATTGTATAAAAATTATATATTTTAAGTAAAAAAGGAAGGTAATTAACACAAGATTACCTTGTGTTTGGTGTCCTTTATTTCATAAATGAAGAAGCAGAAGCCTAAGCATCAGCCTTAATGATTATTAATAGAAGAAATGGTAAAGAAGGCTTCTGGATTCTTTCTGTTTGTAGCACCATTCACCTCTCATGAATGAAATAATTAAAATGAGATAGTTATTCCCCGGGGACTTTGTGACTCTGATGAGCAATGCAGTAGATGTAGTTTTCATCCCTACCCCATCCATTTGTGTCAGCTGCCTAGAGCAGGCAACACATTCTGCAAGTGAACCCAGTGACCCCAACACTCTGGAGATACTTAGTGACATTAAGAAAAGGAATTTAACAAAGAAACAGACTCACCAAAGGAATCCCAAGCTGAGATAAAACTTAAAATGAAAAAAAGGAAGTCAAATAAAAACCATATAGGTAAACTTTACCCAATATAAGGTGGAAGAGAGAATTTCAGGCATAGAAAACAATATAGAAAAAATGATACCAGTCAAAGAAAATATTAAATCTATAAATTATAGGCACAAAATAGCCGGGAAATCTGAAACACTATGAAATTCAAAAATCTATGAATAATAGGACTATATGAAGCAGAAAAAATCCAGGTCAAAGTCACAGAAAATAGTTTCAACAAAATCATAGAAGAAAACATCCCTAACCTAAAAACAAGGTCCCTAACAAGTAAAAAAGAACAACACATAAGCCCAACTAGCAGTACCAGAGAATAAACTTTATATGATATATAATAATACATAATAATCGAAACACTGGATGTACAGAACAAGGAAATAATTTTAAAAGCTGAAAAAAAAAAACCCGACCAAGAAACATATAAAAGTACATCCATTAGAATAACACCTTTCTTCACAATGGAGACTGACAGCCAAAGGGTCCTAGATGAATGTTCTAAAAAAACTGAGAGATCACAAACAAAAGTCAAAATAACTATTCCCAGCAAAACTATCAATCACAACACATGCAGAAAGAAAGTTAGTCCACGATAAAACTAAATTAAAGCAGGGACTATTTACGTATCCAGTTCCACAGGGGATGCTAGCTAAAGAAAACTGCACTGAAGAATCCCCGAGGGAAAGTGATCTCAAACTATCAAATCAACAAAGGGAGGGGACACCATACCATAAGAGCAAAATAACAGAAATCAATAAACACTGCTGACTGATAACTCTCAACATTAATGATCCCAATTACCCAATAAAAAGACAAACACAAACTTACAGAATGGATATGAAAACAGGATCTATTTTTCTGTTGCTTCCAAGAAACCTACCTGAACATCAAAAGTAGACAACACCTCAGGTTTAAAAGATGAAAAAAAAATACCCCAGGCAAATGAATTCAAGATAGCACATATGGCCATTTTAATATCTAGTGGATAGTCTTCAATCAAAATATGCTACATACTCTTTAAGGGAAAAGCATACCAATAGGATATGGCAATTTAAATATCTATGCCACAAACTCAAGGGCAGTAAAATTTATAAAAGAAACACAACTGAACAATACCTAAAATAGCAAATTTTACCATACAGTGATAGTGGTTGACTTCAATACCCCCTCCTCCCCAATAGATATACCCAGAAAAATAAAACAGAGACATACTGGAGTTTAACAATGTCAGAAGTCAAGTGGACCTACTGTGAAGTTACAAAAATTCCACCCAAATACACAGGAATATACCTTCTTCTTGGCAGCTGATGATACCTCCGGAATTGGCCATCTACCTAGACATAAAGCAAGTCTCAACAGGTACAATGCAATTGAAATAATGCCCTGTACCCCATCAGTACATAGGATTAAAGCTGGATATCAACAACAGTGGAAACAATAGAAAGTATACAAGTTCATGGAAATCTTACCACTTACTAATGACTAAAAAAATTGGTCAAGACAAAAAATAATTTTTGAAAAATTAGGATTAAATGAAATAGAAACACAGCAGACACAGGCCAGGGGGGCATGATGAAGGCAACTCTAATTCATAGCATTAAGTGCCTACATTAAATAAAGTAATTCTTCATATTAGTAACATAATGGCACATTGAAGCTCTAAAGCAAAAATAAGAAATAATACTCAAAATTAATTTATGGCAAAAAGCAATCAAACTGAAGGCTCACATTAATAAAATTGAAACAAAATAACATAAAATCAATGAAATAAACATTGTTCCATTGAAGAAAAATCAGTGAGATTGATAGGCCCTTGTTAAAATAAACTGAATGACAAAGCAGGATCAAAATTAATAAAATTAGAGATAGATAAGGGGATACAACAATCACTGACTGAGGAAAGCCAGAGAATAGTAAGGACACATTTTAGAAATCTGTACATCTACACAATGGAGTAGTACTCAGATATCGAAAACAATGACTTCATGAAATTCATAGGCAAATGGATTGAACTAGGAAAATATCATCCTGAGTGAGGTAACCCAATCACAGAAAAACATACATGGTATGATAAGTGGTACTGATAAGTGGATATTAGCCCAAATGCTCGAATTACCCTAGACACAATCCACAGACCACATGAAGCTCAAGAAGAAGGATGGCCAAAGTGTAGATGCTTCACTCCTTCGTAAAAGGGGGAACAAAAATATTCATAGGAGGGGATATGGAGGCAAAGTTTGGAGCACAGACTGAAGGAACAGCCATTCAGAGCCTGCCCCACATGTGGCCCAAATATATATACAGCCACCAAAACTAGGTAAGATGGATGAAGCAAAGAAGTGCATGCTGACAGGAACCGGATGTAGATCTCTCCTGAGAGACACAGCCAGAGCATGTCAAATACAGAGGAGACGCTTGCAGCAAACCACTGAACTGAGAACAGGGACCCCTGTTGGAGGAATTAGAGAAAGGATTGAAAGAGCTGAAGAGACTTGCAACCCCATATGACAACAATGCCAAACAACCAGAGCTTCCAGGGATAAAAATGAAGGGTTGTTGAATTTTGTCAAATGCTTTCTCAGCATCTAATGGAATGATCATGTGGTTCTTATCTTTGGTTTGTTTATATAGTGGATTACGTTGATGGATTTTCATATATTAAACCATCCCTGCATCCCTGGGTTGAAGCCTCCTTGATCATGATGGATGATGTGTTCTTGGATTCGGTTTGCCAGAATTATATTGAGTATTTTTGTGTCACTATTCATAAGGGAAATGGTATGAAGTTCTCTTTCTTTGTTGGGTCTTTGTGTGGTTTCAGTATAAAAGTAATTGTGGCTTCATATAAGGGATTTGGTAGTGCTCTGTCTGCTTCTATTTTGTGGAATAGTTTGGACAGTATTGGTGTGAGGTTTTCTATGAAGGTCTGAGAGAATTCTGCACTAAATCCATCTGGTCCTGGTCTCTATTTGGTTGGGAGACTTTTAATAACTGCTTTATTTCTTTAGGAGTTATGGGGTTGTACAGGTATTTTATCTGTTCCTGATTTAACTTTGGTACCTCGTATCTGTCTAGGAAATTGTCCATTTCCTCCAGATTTTTCAAGTTTTGTTGAATATAGGCTTTTGTAGTAGGATCTGATGATTTTTTTTAAATTTCCTCTGATTCTGTTATTATGTCTCCCTTTTCATTTCTGATTTTGTTAATTTGGATACACACTCTATGACCTCTGGTTAGTCTCGCTAAGGGTTTATCTATCTTGTTGATTTTCTCAAAAAACCAGCTCCTAGTTTTGTTGATTCTTTGTATAGTCCTTTTTGTTTCTACTTGGTTGATTTCAGCCTTGAGTTTGATTATTTCCTGCCTTCTACTCCTCTTGGGTTTATTTATTTATTTTTGTTCTAGAGCTTTTAGGTGTGCTGTCAAGCTGCAGACATATGCTCTCTCCTGTTTCTTTTTGTATTCACTCAGAGCTATGTGTTTTCCTCTTAGTACTGCTTTCATTGTGTCCCATAAGTTTGGGAATGTTTCATCTTCATTCTCATTAATTTCTAAGACATTTTTAATTTCTTTATTTCTTCCTTGACCAAATTGTCATTAAGTAGAGTGTTGTTCAACTTCCATATATATGTGGGTTTTCTGTCATTATTCTTGTTATTGAAGACCAGTCTTATTGAAGACCTTTGATTTAGGATGGAATGTTCTATAAATATCTGTTAAATCCATTTGGTTCATAAATTCTATTTCTCTATGTCTCTGTTTAATTTCTCTTTCCATGATCTGTCAATTGATGAAAGTGGTGTATTGAAATCTCCTACTATTATCATGTGAGGTGCAATGTGTGCTTTGAGCTTTAGTAAGGTTTCTTTTATGTATGTAGGTGCCCTTGCATTTGGAGCATAGATATTTAGGATTGAAAGTTCATCTTGGTGGATTTTTTCCTTTGATTAATATGAGGTGTCCTTCCTTATCTTTTTTAATGACTTTTGTTTGAAAGTCAATTTTATTTGATATTAGAATGGCTACTCCAGCTTGTTTCTTCAGGCCATTTGCTTGGAAAGTTGTTTTCCAGCCATTTACTCTGAGGTAGTATCTGTCTTTGTCTCTGAGGCGTATTTCCTGCATGCAGCAAAATGCTAGGTCCTCTTTACCTATCCAGTCTGTTAGTCTATGTCTTTTTATTGGGGAATTGAGTCCGTTAGTGTTCAGAGATATTAAGGAATAGTGATTGTCGCTTCCTGTTATCTTCATTGTTAGAGGTGAAATTATGTTTGTCTCTCTTTTGGTTTCATTGCAAGGAAATAATTATATTCTTGCTGTCTGTACAGTGTAGTTTCTCTCCTTGTGTTGGAGTTTTCCATTGATTATCCTTTGTAGGGCTGGATTTGTGGAAAGACATTGTGTAAATATGATTTTGTCATGAAATATCTTGGTTTCTCCATCTATATCAATTGAGTTTTTGCTGGATACAGTAACTTATGCTGGCATTTGTGTTCTCTTAGGGTCTATATGACATCTGTTTTTTTTTTTATGTTGCTAAAAGTTTATTCTCTAAAAGTATAAGAGCTTCTTTTTTTTTCTTTTTTTTTATTAACTTGAGTATTTCTTATATACATTTCAAGTGTTATTCCCTTTCCCAGTTTCCGGGCAAACATCCCCCTCCCCCCTCCCCTTCCTTGTGGGTGTCCCCCTCCCCATCCTCCCCCCCTTGCCGCCCTCCCCCAACAATCTAGTTCACTGGGGGTTCAGTCTTAGCAGGACCCAGGGCTTCCCCTTCCACTGGTGCTCTTACTAGGATATTCATTGCTACCTATGAGGTCAGAGTCCAGGGTCAGTCCATGTAAATCTGTTCAGGATCTTCTGGCTTTCATAGTCTCAGGTGAGGTGAGAAGTCTGTTGTGATTCTGATAGGTCCGCCTTTATATGTCACTTGACCTTTATCCCTTACTGCTTTTAATAAACTTTCTTTGTTTTGTGCATCTGGTGTTTTAACTATTATGTGATGGGAGGAATTTCTCTCTTCTGGTCCAATCTATTTGGAGTTCTGTAGGCTTCTTGTATGTTTATGGGTATCTCTTTCTTTAGTTAGGAACTTTTCTTCTTTAATTTCGTTGAATATATTTACTAGCCCTTTAAGTTGGGAGTCTTCATTTTCTTCCATATCTATTATCCTTAGGTTTGATCTTCTCATTGTGTCCTGGATTTCCTGTATGTTTTGGGCTAAGAGCTTTTTGCCTTTTACATTATCTTTGACAGTTGTATCATGTTTTCTATGGTATCTTTGCCCCTGAGATTCTCTCTTCTATCTCTTGTATTCTGTTGGTGATGCTTGTATCTACTGCTCCTTGTCTCTTCCTTAGGTTTTCTATATCCAGGGTTGTCTCCCTTTGTGCTTTCTTTATTGTTTCTATTTCCATTTTCAATTCATTCACCTGTTTGGTTGTGTTTTCCTGTAATTCTTTCAGGGATTTTTGTGTTTCCTTTCTAAGGGCTTCTATTTGTTTACTTGTGTTTTCCTGAATTTCTTTAAAGGAGTTCTTTATGTCTTTCTTAAAGTCCTCCATCATTATCAAAAAAAAATGTGATTTTAAATCTAAATCTTGCTTTTCTGGTGTGTTTGAATATCCAGTATTTTCTTTGGTGGGAGAACAGGGCTCTGATGGTGCCAAGTCGTCTTGATTTCTGTTTCTTAGTTTCCTGTGCTTGCCTCTAGCCATTGGGTTGTCTCTGGTGTTTGCTTGTCTTGCTGTTTCTGGGAGTGACTTGGCCCTGCTGTAGGCCTCTGTGTCAGCACTCCTGTAGAACTCTTTTCCTGTTTGCTTTCAGCCTTTCCTGAGAACAGGTGCTCTGCTCTCAGGTGTGTCAGAGCTCCTGAAGATTGTCTTCCAGCTCTAGGCGTGGGCAGTAATTAAAGGGTCCTGCCCCTGATTGCTCCTAGGTCCTTGGACCCAGGGGCACAGTTGGCACTAGGCGATTCCCTCTTGGGTATGAACTGTGAGCAGAGCATGGTCTCCTCTGACTTCTTAGGAGTATCCACAGTTCTGAGTGTCCAGCTCTCTTCCCCATGGAACTTGGGTACAGGGAGCTGTTTGGCTGGTTCAGTTTAGTCCTGGGCGCAGACCATAACAGTGGGTACTGGCAGCTGTCTGTTCCTATATCCCTCTGTCCAGAGGCACTGTGCAGTTTCTCCTTGGACCGGGGATGTGGGCAGAGGGGTGCAGAGGTGGCAGTCTGTCCTGCGGTCACAGGATGTCTGCACTCCTTGGTGTTCAGCTCTCTTTCCCACCGATAACCATTCTAAGTAAATACTGTTGAACATTTTTGCTATATACTTGGTACTCTAGGACATTGATGCTTGTGTGACATAACCATATTCCTTGTGAAGATTATTATATTGGTAGGTATTTGAACTTTTCATATATTATAGGTTGATTGTCTCCTCAAATTAATTGCTTCCTTATCTTAATTCTCAATAAATAAATCAAAACTTCAAAAAATTAGGTAGTTACTTTAAAAAATTATTGAGGCTTTCACAATCAGCATACTAGTCAGAACTAGAAAATGAGAAATTATAAAATACCCTATCTATCTGTAAGCAAGATCTGTCATGGGCAATGGATTGGAGCTGTGACACAAGTCCGAAGAAAAGAAAAGCTGATATTTTATTTTCTGGGTTGTTTTGGTAAGCAACAAAACACAACCCTGACATTTAATTTTGTTAAGGCTAGGAAAATCAATGGCCTAATTTCTATATTTAAAATGATACCTTTGTTAAGAAAATACAAGTCAGATCTCTACCATTACCTACCATTGCTTTTTTAATTAGAAAGCAACTTCCACCATCATTAAAAAGGTTAAAAAAAAGCAATGAGGATCAGGCCTAGCTATGTTTTTGTTATGTACCAATAAACATGCAGTACAGTGTGAAGGGCATCTGAAAAGACCATGCAAGTGGTCATGCCTTTGTCTTCCCCTATCTCTTGGCCATGACATCAGCATTAGGCTACTTAGTTATCATAGGGAATAACACATGGATCCTCAAAGAGCTGCCAACAGAGAGGCAACAGTTACCACCAAAAGCAAGAGAAAACAAATAATTCCTTCAGCAAAATACTGCAAGAGGCAAAGAGCAGAGAAATGCATGATGGGCAAGGAAGGGACACAAAGTTACCCTTGTTACAGGGTTACAAGAAAGTTCTCTCTGAACGAGAATCCTCCACTGGTTCATTGAAGATGAGAGAGTGGAGAGTAGGTGTTTAATTCTTTCTCAAAATAATTGATCATTTAAAACCACTTACAAATGAGATTGGAACAGGACCAGAGAAGGATGTTGTCTACTCACAGGACTTTGAAAAGTCCTTTCTTCCTGCTGAAGTCCAACAATTGCTTTGGACCATCATCATTTACTTTTCCTGTAATGTTCTTTTTCCCTCATAATATAATGGGAATCCTACGGCACTGAAAGGAAATTTATTTCTTAGAATTGTTCACTAACTCACTCTAAGTAGGACACAATCAAAAGCTGCCCTAGGACAAATCTCTTGAATTGTTGATTTCAGGCAGGCTTCTTCTACTGGAAGTCACAAGTCAAAACTTCATAAAAACATAAATAAAATGAAGAATGAAAGGAGAAAGCATATTGCTTTCCGTGCGTATGTCAGCTTTTCATCAGAGCAGATGAACAGTGTGGAATTTCTGCTATCCTCTCTCCTTTGCTACCCCACAAGCTAAATGAAACCAGACTTACAAATAGATGACCACCATGTGGCTGACACCTGAAATAGTTTCTTACAAACTTTCCTTTAGAGTAAAAAGAGCCGAGAAAAAATATGTTTCATTCATTGTGCAAAATAAATGGTGTCTTTCATTCTGTTGAAGTTTCATAAATTTCTCTTCAGAAACCTGAAGCATAGCTATCTGTAAGAGCAATCTTATGCTCCATTGGCTGAATAAAGTTGTGACTATTTTTTATACACACCAAAGACACTTGAAGTGTCAGGCCCAAGACATATTAACTGGCCAAATGAAACTGGAAGAGATACAAACAAGTTACAGATGGCCGAAGTTAACGCTATCAACAGAGAATCAAGCTTTGAGCCAGATTGGCAGATACACTGTACTCCTTGACATGATTCTTTGCTGCTGCTTTTAGGAATTCCATTTTCAAGCTTATTATGGCGGCCCCTCAACAGCCTTTCTTAAAGGCAGAGTATATTGCTTCCCCGTCTGCCTAACATTCAGCAGGTCAATATTTGAAGAGTAATATACTAGGATGTAGCCCGACAATTATGTTATCAGAGTTGATAAGAAATTAGATTTCTCTTCCCCAGCTGATCTCAATAAAAGTAAGACGCTTGAAAGGAATGCATTTGCAGAATGTGGTCACTCAGGTGGACTTGCTTAGAGGCAGGTTTAATTCTTGATTAAACCTGGAGTATCTTCTCTACCTCTTTCTGTCATCTAAGATTAGGCTGGTTCATTGCTTCTTAAAAGAAGAAGCCAAGAGCAGGGATACGAATCAGGAGAAACAAGTATGTAACAGCAAAAATTTTATAACTCGTGATCAGTAATTTAAGGATGTATTTCTATAATCTATTACTACTATAGAATAAAGTGATAAGAATAACAAGTCCTAAACATGTCCTCCTATCATTTAAACACGTTTCCCCAGTGGAAGGTAGCTCGGTTGAACTTGCCTTTCAACCACAGGTTCTAAATTTAATCTCCCATAACTATAAAACAACAACAAAAGCAAATAAACCAACAAACAAAAACCTACCACAGACAAACAGAGGTACATGCTTGTAATCCCACTGTCCCAGTGCAGGGGATGCAGAGACACACAAATACTTATTATTCGACTAGTTTATGTGGGGATTCGAGACATGAAGAGAGACCCCACCTAAGAAAGAAAACAAACAAAAAATCATAAGGTGGCTAGTGATTGAGAAAAAACAGACATGAATGCTTACTCACAGGTGTACCTGTGAGCGTGTGCACATGTACACACACACACACACACACACACACACACACACAAAGCACAACAAACTTTTGTATTTTCCATCTAGTATTTTGATATGACTATATGACACTCAATTTGATTTCTGAAAGACTATTTCATATTTTAAGAACAATCAAAAACTCAAAACTGTGTTTTGTTTTGCTTCTTAGTAGCTATAGAAAATAATGCATTTGAGGTATACATGTCCACCCTATGGGAAAGCTGGAGAATCATTCTACTGGTACAAAACCAGGTTTCCAGAACACATAGTTTGAAAGTGTTTGAAAGTGAAATTCAGAAATAACTTGAACAAAATATATTTTATGAATATGAAATGAACAAAGAGACAAAGAGGTTAGTTTGGGCTAAGAGTAAGACAAACCATCACATTGGTTATATATATATATATATATATATATATATATCCTATATATATATATCATATATATATATATCCTATATATATATCTTATATATATATCCTATATATATATATCTTATATATATGTTTATGTATGTGTGTATATATATTATATATTTATGTATCTGTGTATATATATTATATATTTATGTATGTGTGTATATATAATATATACATGTATATATATATATATATTTATCCTGTTGTTTATACATGAACAAACACAAAACTAAATAGTTTTTAAATTTTAAACAAAAAATTATAAAATTAATAAAAGAGCTATGAAAACAATACATGTCAAAAGGGACAATCGTTTAGTATATATAATGCTCTACCATATTTATTTAAGGTTACATCATGAATATAGTATTGAATGAGAATGTGTAAACTATCTCTTGAGTCTGAATTAGAAAAAGATCTTTTTCACCATCCATCTTTTAAATTAATATTTTGCTTTCAGATTATTGAAGTCCTTTTCCCCTTGAACTCAAGAATCATTAAGTATTATTAGATCCATCTCTAATTTTTATCAGTATTTAATAATAAATATTTGAATGTAAGAATTAACAACCGAAACACCGATACTGGGTTTATATTCTTGTTTATGTAACAGGAGTATGGGGAAGCTTTTTTGACATGGAGTGGAATGTAACTTGATCGTTTCATCTCTTATGCTATATCATCAGGGCAGAAGTGCTTTCTTCTGCTTGTCTAAATGGAACATGTGTGTTGCATTCATGAGAGTCCTTCACTTCAGCTCTGCCCCAGTGAACACAAGAGCTCCTCACCCTTGTTTTCTTCCCACACCATGGCCTGTCTTCATCAGAAGCACATTTGTAGTACTGGGAACATGGTGAGTGGGTTTAACCTTGCTCCTTTTGTTGGTCTTAAGTGTGACTTCAAGAACCTTCCGAGTGGCAGCCGTCCCACGAGGATCAACAGCGAGGCCATATTCTGCCAGGAACTTGCAATTGGGTAGCACATATACCATTGATCTTTCACTTAACCTCGAACTAGAGATTTTTTGATTTTGGGTTACCAACTTTTGCCCCAATTTTTTTAAAAAAAGAAGGATTTGACTCAGTTTGCTTCTTCTAGACATTTGGAGCCTAGAAAGCCTGCATGCGGGTATAATGCTTAGGTTTGTCTAATGGTTCAGCTTTTAAATTGGTTAATTTTTATTTATTGATTTCCATTTACTTTTGAAACAGTTTCATGCAACCAAGGTGGCCCCAAGCTTGCTGGGTGGCCAAGGTTTGCTCAGAATTTCTGATCTTTCAGCCTCCACCTACCAGACCTTGACATGTAGGAATCACACGGCCATTTTATTACTGTTGCTCAAGTCACTGTTTTAAGTAGAGACCCATCCTAAAATACTTCTGTTACTATTACCTTTACATCTCTCCCATGTATAAAGAGATAATGTAAAATAGAAATATAGAACTGTCAGCAAGGTAAACACTCATCAGTCCCCAAGTATAAAAGTTCACATGCAACTGATACATGATCTCTTTACATATAAACTAGAGTGCTTCAGACAGTTGACTTGTGGGCTGTGGTCCATGTATAGGCATTCAGGAACTGAGGCAAAAAGGTATGATGGTTTAAATGTGAAATGTCCCACCCTCCACAGGAACACGAGTTTCCAACTGTTTATGAGTGATGTTTATGAGTGAGGTTATGAAACATTTTGGACTTGGGACCTTATTGGTAGACAGTGTTTTGCAAAGGATATTTAAGGTTTATAGGCTGGTCCTGCTACGGGCACACATTCTCTGTTTCTTATTCAATAGGTAAGCAAGTTGCACTCACACTCCTCCATCCCTGACCGAGTCAAGCTGGCCCCCAAGCCTTCCATATATTTACATACAACACACACACACACACACACACACACATGCACACACAATTCACACAAATATACACACACAACACATGCATATATACAACACACACACCACAAAAACCACCCCCAATCTCCTTTTCACTATTATTTAACTTCCTATTTAAGCAAGAGCTCTTGAAGTTCTCTTTGTTCTTCTGCCTTCTAACTTTCCTAACTACCATTGTCAGCATGCATATGCAGTAGATCCATCACAAAAACGTGTGATAAAGCTGTCTGGTCCTCTCTACCTTTACAACCATCACCTAAGCCATAAACTCCATCACTGCATCTACGCCAATCCATCACATGCCTTCTTATCTTCTGTCTTTTCTCAACTCTAATCTCCTTCTGTCAATTTCCATGGCAGCTCAAGATTGAGATACAGTAACGGAATCCTGTCAGTCCCTTGCTAAAAGCCTTTGGTGCCTCTCCATCACCCTGGTAAAGAAATTCACAGTCTGTATTTCACAAGGTCCTGAAATAATCTGATTTCTTTTTTGCTTCTTCAATTTTCATGTTATGTGATTTCCCCTTAGTTATGTCTTCCTGCCTTCTTTCCTACCAATCAGTACCACACCTAAGGACTTCTGTAGTCCTGTGTCATTCTCTTTCTTCCGGTCAGAGCTGAGCTATTAGTTCCTGCAAAATCTATCTCTAACTGAAGTAGAAAAGCCATGTGCCAGATTCTTTATTTTACATTCAGTACTTGTCACTATTTGTAAATATATATTCATAAATTTATTAAAATGCTTAGTTTGTCTTCTCACATATGTAAATTGGCTCTCAGTATATATCAAATACTGTGTATTACCCACCATATTATAATGTGTTTCAAATAAACACCGAGAGCTAACGCAGCGCACAGTGGATTACCTTGTCCTTTTGTTTCACCACCACAGTGAAGGTGAATAGAAAAAAGCAAGGAGCCTGAGCGCTAAATGTCTGTGTCACAATTCAAGACACATCACTGTTTTAAAATGGAGGGAATGGATAGAGACAATATAAAACCAGCAAATCAATAGAAGGCTACTGAAAACACCACTTTTAAATTCACAATTCCCAAGAGGAAAGGGTCAATACACTACAAAAAGCCAGGCTGGGAAGTCTCAGAGTCAGTCACAAGGAAGCAGGAGGAACAGAGCCAGGAGGCTAGGAAACAGTCAGGAACTATTACGGGAGCAGTATCAGAAAGAGGGAGCGAGGCAGGGAAGGTGGGTCTGGGATTGGATAATTTGAATGAGTGTAGACTATTGCAGGGAATAGGGCATGGCCTGGGTTGTCAGGCACTTGCTTCTGGGATGAGTAAGGGAGCTTGCTGGAGACCTGGAAGTGAGAAGGAGTGAAAGAAGTGGTTGGGTGGAGCCTCGGTGGTAATGCTGGAACGTTTATTACTCTCTCCTGGAACTCACTATGCCTGTGCACGTCTCCTACATTAGAATCAACAAATCCCACAAGTCCAAGCTCTAGAATGTTGAAAACAAAATTATATTTTTGTTTTGAATATGTCATACTTTGATAGGCAAGCCTCAAACGTCACATCAATATCACTATAGTTCTTTCCATCGCTCAAAACTTAGTGGTTTAGAGATTGCAGAGATGAAAAGTCTGTTTGGACACCAAGTACCAATATGAAGATGTCTTCATCTTTTATAAAAAAACAATGCGATCAAGAAAGTATAGAAGTTGTATTTAATTCCACATTATTAATTATCTGTAACCATTTGTTTAAAATTCCCCCAGTCACCTGTGAGATTAATGATCTGATGAAGTCCATCAGTGTTGAATAGAGTAGGAGGGAGGTGTTAGTGTAAAGCTGGTGAGGGGATCAGCTCTAATAGATCTGACCTCATTAGCTTCTTCCCCTGATCTTCAGAACTGAATGACAATAGCATGTCCTTAGCACATAAGCAAGAGGGAGAGAGAGAGAGAGAGAGAGAGAGAGAGAGAGAGAGAGAGAGAGGTTTCACTGAAGCAACTAATTAAAAGAAGTCAAGCAAAATATAGAAAGATTATTAATACACGGAAAATTTGCATTGGTAGACTTAAGACTCCACTTTGAAAAGCATAAATATTTGCCAGAATTGTATATATTTGTCTAAAAAGAATCACATAGAATTTAAATAAATTAAATTAAGTCACTAGGCTGCTAAAGAGTGGGATTCCACACATGGGAAGAGGAGTGCTTCCCTGCAAACCATGATTAGTCTCTTCACAATCTACATAACCAGGCTCGAATTCTGGTCATCATTACTTTGAATGCTCAGGCTAAGCAAAATGGGGAATTTGTATCTAACTACTTCCATTGTTTCCTACAAAGTCAAATGGAGCTGTCTTTCCTGAACAATGAGAAAGATCTACCCTTGGAGGGAAACAGAAAGTGCAGAGTGCACACTCCCAGCATATCCTTATGGAAAACGTAGTCCACAGGGTGGCTATCTCTGCTATGTTAACAGCCATCTTACAAATGTCTAACTTCCCTTTCCCTGCAATTCCCGGGTGATTTAGTTCTGTGCCTTGAGCAATTCAAGTACTGTAAGATTAAACAATACAAGATTTTGTCTAAAAAACAAAGCGAACAAGTAAAAAATGACTTTAATTAAAGGTCTCGATGGATCTGAGATTTCCAGTTAGAGTTTTCCACACCAATAATTCTCTATAAGCATCCCACAATGCGTGCTCGAGACCTCCTTCTCACCTAAATTCTGACTGTCTCACAGTCTTCCCGGCACATGCAATGCTTTCTTGCTACATAAAGAGAGCAGACACCATTTGCAGGAGCAGAGGGTACATTACTGTATCCATTTTCCTCAGTTCAGGTTCAGACAAGAATTTTTTTCTTTTATTCAAAGCTCTCCCATTGTCTTCTGCTTTTTTTAGAAGCATATACCTATTAGTTTTACAATTATTTCTAGTAGTTCTTTCTCACTGCCATCAAGGGCTCTCATTTCTGGCCTATCAAAAGTGTAAGTAGATAAAAAAAAATAATGAAATGTCACATTCCAAGCATCTCTCTTTCTTTTCCTTCCCTTGTTCCCTCTCTCCCTCCCTCTTCAGAACCATATTTCCCTAAATATTCTTTGATTTTGCGTGTCTTTCGTTTCCCTTCCACTCTTTAACACTTTGTGCATAAGTCAGTACTTATTTCCCTCTACAATACTATTTTTGGAGGCTTGTCCATGGTCTCAATAAAAAAATCAAAGCTTATGAGTTTTTCTCATCTGATCTCTCTCCTAATCATTCAAACCCCTTGAGTATTCCCCTTTAATTAAAACACGTTTTGAGGAGATTCATTGTTAATCCCTCTGGCCCACCCCAAACTCACATCCTTGCTGTCAAATGTGCATGCTTGTCTTTTTCTTCCTAGGCTGCTAAAGAGTGGGATTCCTCAAGATATCCTGAATGCACACACATTCTCTATACTGTGTTCCTATGAAACCTCCTTGATTTGCAAATTTAATTATTGTTTGCATCCAGAAGATTCATAAATATCCATTTTCCACCTAAGCTTCTTTTCTGGGCTATTGCATATCTGGATATCAATTTAAAATTCCTTTTAAGTAACTCAAAGTATCATCAAAGCAAATAAGATTAAACGAAATCTGCTTTCTTTCCCCAGTCTCTCTTCCTGAATATCCCATCCTAGTAAATGGTTTGCCATTCATCCGGTTGTAGAAAACACCAATATAAGAAATCATTCTTGATTTTCCTCACACAATCCACTATATCCATGTTACTTGTATCTCATATATTTTTAAATTAATTTTTATTTTAAATAACATAAAATTGGATGAGGCTTCCTAATGTGAGATGCCAACCAAGCCTGGGTACTCTTCTAGATCAGGATACACTCTTAATAGATTATCCGTCACTCCTTCTACTCCTCTATATTTTTAAAGTCTATCTATACTTCTCCATCTTTTTATTGACACCCTAGTCTAAGCTGCCACGATCAGGTGCTAAGGTCAGAAAGGGAATGGAACCAGAATATTTATCCTTTTACCACAGTGGCTCCTAACCATGCTTTCATGTTGGAAACACTTGAGAAAATGTCAAATGTCAATACTCAGTCATTATGCTTATAAATTCTACTTTGAGGTTGGGTCTGAATGTTTATGGTTTGGTGAAGCTGCCCAATGATTCCAATCATCACCCCTCATCAATGATACAGATACTAGACTGATCAGTAAAGGATATTGTTAATAACTAAAGTAAAATGTTTAAATCTGGCAAATAAGATGCCCCATTTTTTAACCTATTATTAACATTCTTACTTTTGCATGGCCAGCCTACATTTTCTGATCCAATGTCTTTTTTCTAGAGAAATATATATTATGTATATATTTCGAAGTAAAGCTTTTCACATGGGGAGATTCTTCTGAGCTATTTAGATAGGCCTGAAATGTAACCACAGATTTTCTTCGAAGAAAGTCGGACAGAAAGACTTGATACACAGTGGGAAAAAAGTATATTATGTTGGATACACAAAAGAAATGAGTTGATAAGACTGCAAGCAATGAGCTGTAAAGCTGCTGGAAACTGAAAAGTAATAACACATTTCTTACAGAGTTGACCCCTTTAATCCTTGATTTTAGTCCAGTAAATCAGGTTTTGATCCTCTAGTCTTCCTCTGATGAAGTAAGTGTCTACTGGGTCTCCTGTTTGAATTTTAAAAAGTTGTGACAATTTGTTGTGTGAAGGTTGAACCTGCCATTTGTGATCACTGGTAGTCTGTTAGAATATTGTTCCCAAGGATATTCTTAATTATACTTATGATATTATTTAATGCAGCAGGCAATTTGAGCTATAATTATTCAAGTCTTCAGAAATGACACCCACACATTATGAGGATATTAGTAACCTCTTTAAGAAAGAATAAAATAGTCTCTGCTGTGGTATCACTCCTTCAGAATACTAAGGCCACCATCATTAAGAATCTCTTTTACATTTATCTATGTCATGAACTTTTGTCTAGAGATGGAGTACAGTGGTAGAGCACTTGCCCAGCAAGTACAAAACCTTGTCAACACAACAGAAAGGGAAGCAGAAGGAGAAGAAAAAGAATAAAACACAGGAGGGGGAAATCAGAGGGTGGGAGAGAAAAAAGAAGTGGATTACTTTTTAAACAATACTTGATTCATTGATTATGCAAGTAATGGATTGCTCAGACAAAAATATATAGACTAAGTCTCCCACATGTCAGAATCTTTCAATCACTCTATATGTGTGAATTCCCAGGATTACAGTAGACACACACTCATATTCAAGAATTCATCATTAATCATGTCATTAACATTTTTAATTTCAGGCTTTTTTCACGTAAGTCAATAAACAACTAAACTCACACTTATTAATTAATTACTCTTAATTAATCAAGTAAATATATGTTCTACTTCAATCCTTTCTTGTATTGGTTTATAGTATCAGTAAGTATAAATAATTCTTATATTTCCTAATACTGAAGATAGCAAACAATTCAGATGTAAGGCCTAGAAGCCCCTAAGCTGAAACTGATAAGAATGCTTCTCCCCTGAGGACTGACCTGATGGTACCAGGAACCATGCAAACTTCCAAAGGCAAGAAGCAACCAATGGTCCTACCCAGCTATGGCACTCTTATGAACCACAACAAAGGCGAGCAGGGCACGTACCACTCAGGTTCCGTAATGGCACACATTTCTCCTTGGTAGTAACCCATTCTCTCTCTAACTAGACTTAATATCTGTTCAAAAAGAGGAAATGTCTGGTACTGAGAATTTAGCCAAGTACTGGGGCTGGTGAAGTCATGGATCCTAGAGGACAGAATAAACCAGATATAACCTCGAATTTTTTTTACATATTTGTCCTTATACCCATAGATAAGTGTAGTGTTTACCTCTCCTCAGGGAAACGTCCCTTTACATCATTACAGAAAAGACACAATCAAAATGTAGAGTTGATAAGCACATTCATGGGAAAGGCATCAATAAAACACCACTGTACGTATGGCTGAGGGAACAAGACTGAAGTAGGGGCTGAGAATTGTAAGATGCAAGGAAAAGTGAAATTATGTCTCTTAGGAATGTTAGAAGTCACACCTATAAAGTCTTTTCAAAATAACTATTACTTATCACCTAAACAAGGAAAACACCATAGACATAGTAAAATAGACAGGGAGAGAGACATCAAGCCTTAGTAGATGACATCAAACAGTAGACCAAGAACTGAAAAATAATAATTCCTCTTTATAATCTTTAAACTCTTTGTCAATATTAAAAGAACTGGACAAATGCAATTCTGTCATCTGTCTTACTGATATCAGTGTGGTGTAGACGTTAAGATTGAGAACAATTAATTCATGAAGCATACAAATTAAAATAAATGATAACATACAAACCAGGTTACCACTGTCAGAAACGGAATTACTTTTATCTGTGGATCCCAGTTGAAAAGCTTTCTGAAAAGGAGCAAAGGGTAATCTACGGGAAAGGCCCCGGAATCCTAAGAGGATTTTGGTGTTTTGGGTAGCAACACAGTCAAGATGCAGAAGATAACTGGGGATTCCCTGACTGGTCTAACACATGTGGTACTTAGTGAGAGGACACACAGTCATAGAGAAAAGAGAGCGTGCCACCTTGCTAGGAATCCAGGAGACAGAGTTCTAGTGTAAAGTCAAGTCACATTCTCACCATTTAGCTGAAGACATAATGCCATAAAAAAATGAACTAGATTGACTGCTTTGGGTATTCTGATATGTTTTTCTGACTCACTGGTTTTAATAATGTACACATTGAAACTTTGAACAGGTAACTTCCAGAATAATTTCAGAGTTTGTAAAAGGACTTAAATACAGCAGCAGCACCACATAGTCTTACTAAAGTATTCACTAAGGATCACGGACTACTTAACTAAAATATAGAAATTTTATTTTAAATATTAGACTTTGTAATAATCCAACTCACAATTTTGACATAAAACTAAAAGACAGGTTATTATAACACTTCCATTTTGGATGTGGAAAAAGTGAGCCTAGGGGAAATTAATTCTCTCCTTTAATATAGGCTACTAGAGGACAGAAATGATTGATCCCCGTCTTTAACAATTTTAAGAAATTTAAAGGAATCTTGAAACATTAAATATATTTTTGATGGTTTCGTTCGTCCTTGGCTTTCTGACTTTTTAAACTAACATCAATAAGCTAATCATTCTCCAAACACATTCTCTGGCCATCAGTTAGGTTCTGTGTTTAAGTAGAGCTAACAAAATATTCTCTTTCTTTCTGTTTGCACCACAAAATAACCAAGGAGAAAGTATTCTCCAAAATATACATGTATGTGTACACACAGTGCAAATAAGAGTTTTATTCTCACATCAGTAGGACTTATTATAATCTACCCAGTCCCACATTAAAATCTAAGAGCTATTTTTAACTCGTTACTCCAATTGCCCCATGAAATATTTTATCTGTTAAATAATGATAGTTAAGGACTTCAAAGTACTTCTCCACCCATTCACCTACTCAGAGAGAAGAATGCTAACTCCTAGTACCTTTTCTTCAAATTCTGAATTAATCACTACCAAATTCCACAGGAGCAGGGAATGAATGGAGTTGACGCCCAGAAGAATTTGCATTCTAGTTCTATATATTTCTTATTTTTTTCTCTCCATGGAAATGCTCTTGCTTCTAGATGATATTGTTTCCTTTCTGACTTATCACAGTGACCAGTCAGACTTTCTGCTTCCAGTGCTGACTCATTCCTATTTGTCCTTGGCATCACTGTGGACTCCAGGCTTAGGATCTTCTAAAGACTTGTCCTTTGACCCCTATTTACTATTTGCAGGATTTAACAACTCCAGTGTGGTTTACAAGGCTCTGGGTAGGTTGGTACCCATCTCCCCCTCTTGTCCCTACACTTCTTGCCTCCTGTTTAGTTTCCCAATGATGCAAGATGATTTGCAATCTGGAAAGTTGATTTTGTGCAGCTTTTCTCATTATGCTTTTATGTTTGTGTCCACGCCATTGCCTAAGAGGTCTTCCACTAATAGCTCAATTTGTTCCCTCCTTAAGCCTACTAGAACAACGCTTGCACAAAGGTTTGTTGTCAGTTCTGTTATAACACACCCCTGTGCTCAAAAACACTTTCTTAAACAGTTTTCTTTGTATTCAAAGTATTTATTAGTAGTAATAATACCAATATCACCATCATTATTTGTGTAGGCATATGACTTCCGGTGCTCACAGAGGCCAGAGGTGTCAGGCTTCCCTGGAGCAGACATAGCAGGCTGTTTGTGTCACCTGAAATGGGTGCTGGGAACTGATATCCACTTCTCTACAAGAGCAATAAGAGCTCTTGACTACTGTAGATCAGTCTAGATCCATCTCTCTAGATCCTATAATTGTATGATACACATCCATGCTTCTACCTCAGAAACAGGAACACCATTCTATGGTTATTTGTTTCAATGGCAGTACATCTCGAGCTAGTCTTCAATGATAATCCCCAATAGATATGAACATTGGATTTCGTCAATCTCGGTACACACTTTACAGGGTGATCGGATGATGTTTGTGAAATGATCCAAGTGACAACAATGGTTGGTAATACAGTATTAAACTTCTGAAGCTCTCAGTATGTTTTTATTCCTTGCTTAGTATCATAACTAACGCAGCAATATTACAGCAGAAATTCAGGCTTAGAGGTCAAATATTACCCCATAGTAACCAATTGCATGAGGTTGCTCAGGTTACCAAAACAAAATATCACACACTAAAAGCTTCAGAGAAGAGAAATATTTTATTACAGTTTGAGAATTAGACAGAATACATTAAATAAAAATATGTATTTTTCTTCTGTTGTGGAGCTTATAAATCCAAGATCAAGGTGATCCTTCTAGGCTCTCTTCCTTAGCTTCTATATGGCCAGTAGAAATGTGTGTGTGTGTGTGTGTGTGTGAGACGAGTGCGTGCATGTGAATGTCTTAACACCTCTTTTCATAAAGCCGTTGATGTAATAAAGGCTTGCCCATATGACTTCATTTTAATTGAATCATCTCAGCAAATGTGCTATGGGGTATAGGACTTTAACATCTAAATTTGTGGAGAGGAGCACAATTTAGTCCGCAACCCAAGGTAATAGGCCTCAGAATTTTTTAATAATATAATTTCTAAAAGGCTAAATGTGGTATGATTCCTTTTATTGGACATTACAGGAAAAAGCAAAACAAGAAGGAAACAGATTAGTTAGAGATAGAAGGTCAGGGTTCAGCAAAGAATAGACTACATGTGATAGCATGTTGGGGGAGTATCTGGAGAAAGTGAGCACTTTGAATTGTTCTGTATTTTTAAGCTGTGGTAATTTTGTGACTGGGCATTTTTTAAAATTCATAGAACTTTTCATAAAATGGTGAAAAATAAAAATAAATATCAGAATACAGCATGCAGACTAGTTTATTACCTCTCCCCTTGCATCTTGCTGTGAAAATATATATCATATCTGCAATATATATCAGAAGGTTTTCATTATTATACATACCTACCTCCTATGTGCATTTTAGCAATATAAAAGGAAACTATTTTTAAAACTGTATCCTAAAGGAGAGCAGATGTCTCAAGGTAGGAGAGAGTCTTAGCTTTTATTGAGTAGTTTCCTACAATGACATTTTTATTGTATTATAATAGTGTCATTAAGTCAAATGCAAGATAGCATGGATGAGTTTTAATGTTGTGATGTGGGAGCTTAAATCAAATCTTTATTTCTGATCACATGAACTCTAAATATCCTTTATTTATATATGAGCACAATTAAGAGAGGAAATGGATCTGAATGCCACTGAAAAATAATGGCAATCAAACTGAGGCTGGGATATTTTCTTGTTCAAGAAGAGACAATAATAACAGTTATTTTGCTATGGACTGGCAAACCCAGAAATCAATGAAGGGTGCTCCAGCATTGAAAGAGCCCTAACTCTACCTATGGTAGTCACACCAGTTTGTCAAAATACAGACTTAAAAAGTATAGGATCACAGAACACAGAGAGACAGATATGTAGATAGAGGTCTGAAAGACTACAGATATAGACACTAAACCCTGATACATGATTGGTAGAAGATAGAAAGACAGAGAGTTGGTAGGTATTTTAGAGATTGGAAAAGACAACGATGTTAGCTAAGATGATAGCTATCTGACTGTGTATACATAAAAAGATGTGCCTCTATTAAAATTTTACATAAGCTTCAGTGAAACATGAAGGCAGAGTTAATCACAAACAAGATTAAGCATGATGTTGATAATGCAAATTTCGTGTTTCCTTAATGACGGGTCAACATGGCCTTGTCATTTAAAGTTGTGAGGTAAAACCACCCCACTTCCAGTCAAAATAGTTATCATCAACAAGCTTAACAAATATTGGAGAGAATATTGAGAAAGAGAAAGTGTTATTCAGGGACAGTGAGAATGACAATAAAGCCACCATAGAAACCAGTTTAGAGGTCCCTCAAATTTTAAAGTGAAATTGCCACATGACCCAGATGTTTTGCATTCTGAGCAAATGCCTGGAGAACTCCATAGCCAACTACAGAGCTGCTTTAACAGTCATGCTCATTGCCATTCTAGAATAAGGACATGGGACCTACCTACTGAACCACGAGCAGAAGAATGGATAATGAAATCCAGTCCATGTATAAGATGAAATGTTATTCAGCTGTAAGCAAAAGTGGACTCAGGAAATTTGCAGGCAACTGGATAGAGTTGGAATGCATAACAGTAAAAGAGGCCACTCAACCTCAGAAAGTAAACAACTATAGGTCCTCCTTCATATGTGAACCCTAACTAATAATATAGACAATAAATGTGTGTGTGTGTGTGTGTGTGTTTAATATATAACTCAGAGAGGAAGCAAAAAATGTAACAAGGGGTCATGAGAAAGGACATAATAGACAAGAGGGCAGAGAGTTATTGAATAATAATGGAACCTCATTATTTTCATTTAAAGCTATTTGCCACTATAATAAAATACTCTCCACTAATGAAATTAAACATCTATATCATATAATAAAGCATGTATATGTATCTATATATACTTTAAATTTTATATCAGAATTTACATAATATTCATTTGTTTTTGTTTGGTATGCAAGTTTTCTTTAATTTTTCTGGATTTAATATGTAGCTTTTTGTTTTAAATTAATTTGCCATCATTTAAAAACACTCTGAGTGAACAAAGTAACAATAAAGCCATATTCTAACTACTATGCAAAAATGTTTTCCTAACATTATATCAAGCTGAGCTTCCCTGGAGAGCCCACGATAGCATCCCTTTTCAAAGCCATAGGCTTGAGAACCAAGAAGCCAACTGTGGTGAGTCCATGTCTTAGTCTGAATGCTAAAGACCAAGAACACTGCTGTGTAAATATAAGAGAAAATGGATGCACCAGCTCAGTCAAAGACGCCAAATTTACCCTCCTTCCAAACTTTGTCTATGTAAACCCTTCTTGAATAAGACAGTGATAACTTGTCTGGCAATGGACAATCTTTTAAGTGGTCACGAGAAAAAAATGTCACATCATTCACAAAATATCCTCATGGATATCCGGGGGTGGGAGGGAATGTTTTTACCAACTATTAGGCCTTACTGTGTTCAATTTGATGTAAATTCATTCACTGCAAAAAAAAAAATCTTGCCCAATGGTAGCTGTGAAGAAGTACAAGAAGGCAGATAAAGGAACAGTGAACTTAGGAATTTTAGCAACCTAACAGCTTTATCCTTTAATTTTGTGAAACGGTCAATGTCACAGGCATGTAATAGTTAAAGTTACTTCAGTCACTTTCACACAGTTCCTTTCACTTTATCCTTATGTGTACGATGCCTTAAGTGTTCCTATAATGATGCATACCACTAATGGAGAACTTGGTTGAAGGAGGACTGAGAATACAATTATTAAACGCACTTTTTTTACAAGGTAAACTATTGGACATATTTTCCCTCTTTCCTGAAACATTAATGTTTAATTTGTTATCCTCCCATTAGGGAAGGATCATCTGCTGCCACTCACTGTTAGCTTGTTTCTTGGGTGCCATGCTTAAAGTTGGTTACATAAAAATGTACGAGAATATGAAAATGCTAAGAAATTCTGTTTTGCAGCGTGAACAAGAGAGCTGGGCAGAATTATTAGAAGTGTACTCAAAGGCTTTTGTCCTGTTGTCACACAATTCTCATGTGACTATTATCTCTAAGCCTCAAATTGTCTGTCATTGACTGATTATGGATTCATCTACCTAGAGACACATCTAATCTCTTCTTTAATCCATTTGAACTTTATGGGATGAAACCTTTACAGAGTACCAAGTCTGATACATGTTTGGAGAGTTCTCAAACCCTTGGGTGAAATATGGTGGTTCCTTGTAAGGCATCATTTGTATTTGTGGTTTTTCAATATATTTGGAGAAGAGACCAAAACCCTACAGGTTTTGTCAGATGTATTTTTAACATCTAACCATGTGTACATGTGTGTCTATGAAAGAGAGGTGGGAGGGTCTGTCTACTGAATGTGGTATTGGATAAGGAGAATTAAGATTAAGATAATATCTTCCTCTAAAGTTCATATTAACTTTGCTTATTTACCCCAATTTTAATAAACTTAGTACAACTTTACTTTCTTGGGCAATAAACAAAGCAAAATTGCACATCACTGGGCTTGCTCCGTGTTCCCTCTGCTCTAGTATGTGAGAGTGATGCAGAAAGTTCCCATTTTATAACTGTGTTTTCACTTCTCCTTTAGAACTAATTTTTTCCCCTGTTGGAAATGTGCAAGAAAAAAAAAAGAAACTCATAATGTCCTCACTTCCTGTGGGAGTCAATAGCTGCTGGGGATAATAAGCAAGCAGAATATTGTAAGGTATAATAGTGTTCCCACAGTTTTCAGAAATTTTAATTTGATAGCCAGGAATTCGAACTATGGAGATGCAGAGGTAAAAATTAAATTAAACACAAGCTTTAACAAGCAGCTCACGTTGTTGGAGAATATTTCATGTGTAGTCGTTAGAAAATCAATGTTTAACAAACAAAGGTAGGGGTATGTGTGTGTGTGTGTGTGTGTGTGTGTGTGTGTGTGTGTGTGTGGTGTATCTGTGTGTGTGCGTGTGTGTGTGTGTGTGTGTGTGTGTGTGTTGGAGATTTATAAATAAATATCATTAGAGATTAGGTCATTTTAGAATTAGGGATTTCTCTTTCTTCTGTTTTTTCTTTCAAATACTTTGTTATCAAAATATCAGGGGGTTGGTAGTATATGTCATTAATGGAGTGCTTACCTAGCATGTATAATGCCCGGAGCTTGATCCCCAACCATGAAGGTCAGACAAAAACTTCAAGGGATATAGGCTATGGCTGCAGGGATACTGGTAAATCTTATTCAGTCCTCTAAGACTTTTGGGAAAATGATGCTTTTCTCTTTCTATCTCCTAATTCTCCTATGTATGAAACATGTTAGGAGAAAGAAGATGTTAGAATGAATTTTACATATATGATCTAAACATCTTAGAGAGTAATAATGGGCTACCCATTACATTCAAAGAAAGTGCATTAAATGATTATTTTTCTAGAAATAAGTCCTGTCTTTTAAATGTGAAAAGTAAAGCCTAAGTCATGAACTAAGACTTAGAGTACTGGTCAGAAACACACTGTTCCCTCTAGTCTTTCAATGTCTAGACTCAGAAAACATTGTCATACAAACTTTACACTTTGCAAAGGTCTTTAGGGTTTCCCCTTTATTATAGCCCATACATCTGAAGCACACTCTACCATTCATAATGGGAAAAGCCACAACCAAAAGGGGAGAGTAACTTTAGGCTTGTTGGATTTTAACTTTGTCAGACTTACTTAACAAACTGGCTGTCCCCTAAAAGCTCAGGCAATCTTTTTTGTAAGGAATATTAATCATCAAAAGTTACTATGTTCTAAAGTATCAGCTTGCTATAAGACAGTTGTGTATGGAGCTTGAAGATGGATCATTTCCAACTCAAAATAGAAATACTTTAAATACTTTGGAAACTAGGGAAAAACAAATTAATAAGAGAGCATGCCTCTTTGACTCTTAATTCCAAATTTAAGATTGAATAATTATTAAATACTCAGGCCACTCCTTAAATATATGCCTTTGAAGAAAAAAATGAAAAACCCATTCTCGAATGATTCAGGACTTTTTCTTGTACTATATAGTTATACGATTAGATATTAAAATTTTGGTCTTGGCTTTTTATCTAGTCCTAGCCATGAGAATAAATTTGATTAGGACTGACAAGACTGTCTTTAGAGAATCTGTAGTCCTTGATCAAAACCAGCAATGTTTATGATGATCACATATTCAGGCTTATACTGTATCAGACCCCATTAACTCAGGGCCTTTGGAACATCTCAAAAGAGATCACTTTCGATGGCTGACATCTACAGTTAGCTTGTCAGGATCGACAGTCACATGGGAGATAATACTTTTACTATGTCTGCTATAGAATTTCTATGTTATGTAGGAAGACCCACCTTAGATGTGAGTGGCTGTTACATGGCCTTGGGTCTTGAAAAGAAGTGAAACACTAGCATTTTATTGCATATCTTCCCTGATTATAGATTCAATGTGCCAATTGCTTCTAGCTCCTAATGGTATGACTTCCTAATTGTAAGTGAAATGGACCAACAGCCACAAGCACCAATGCCCATGGTTCATGATGAACTGTATCTTTAAACTGTGAGTCAAAAAAAGTATTTTTCTTAAGTTGCTTCTGTTGGATATTTTATTAAAACAACGAAACAGGTAACTAACGTACAACCTCTTACAACTCAGGCGTAATATGTATGTGAATGACAGTCTCAATTTCTTCATTGTTGATATGTCCAGCATAGGGAAAGCCTGATCCTGCATGATCTCATTTAACACTGGCTTAGTAGAAACATAAAAATGTAACTTGTAAGGTGAAGGCCTTACTGAGACTATAATGCTTGAAAGGTGCCGCTTATCCACACTGTGGATCTGTTAGAGGATTTCCTAAGCATGGTACTGTAAAATTTAAATATAGAAATGAATGAGGAAAATAAAAGTTCATTAGAAGCCAGTAAAATTCGGTACAAATAATTGCATCATTTCATCAACATAAGTCTAATCATATATTTTACCTTTGTGTACATAAAAGAATATATTCATTATATATATATATATATATATATATATACATATGTACACACACACACATATATGTGTGTGTGTGTGTGTGTGTGTGTGTGTATCCATAAATGCAAACACAGCAGGAGAGAGCATGCCTGAAAATATCACATTGAAAACAAACAAACAAACAAAAAGAATCTAAACTGTAGGACATCATTAACTTAGGTCCATCTTAAAGCACATGAAAGGAGAGGATGTATTTGTCCTAGACTAGGTTTCTCAGAGGCTCTCTTAGACTATCTATTTTTGCACGCAAGTACCAGTTCCCCATCCTTTACCATTTTAGAACTAAGCATTCACTTTCATACATTAGAGAATGTGGTCAAATTGTGGCAATACCATTCAGAATTTTTGTGTTATCTACTCCAATTGTATACTTTATCTGTGGTTTGGTTTTTTTTTTGAATGATTTGCTAAAGTTATACTTATTTTAATGGCAGAAGTTACCAATCTTGATGAGGGGAAAAAATACAAACATTTAACTTCATCAAAATGAATTTCATGTGTACACTTTGATCCAGACTTATCCTTTTGAGCTGAGTTCCGCAGCACCTACATGACAGCTGTGTTTTCTCTCAAGAAGAGATGCTTCTTGTCAGGCACCTCTCAAGCATGGCAGCTCTCTCTCTCTTCCTGCTCAGTCTCTAGCCAGGAAATCCTAAAGGGCCACCTCTGTCTCCCTGCCCAGCCATTGTCCACTTGCAATTTTATTTACTATCAAAACCAACCGGTGGGGGCAGGGTCCCTTAGCGTCTTATGAGCAGACATGTCGATTCTTGTATAACTTGGGGGACCCAATCCATAACAATAAGGAGTAATTTAGCAGAGTCATAGTAGCATATCTTCCCCTAGGGCCATAGTATACCCTGTCTATCCACAGGTTCTTGGCCCTTAAAACAGTGTTAGGTACGGATATCAACTTAGAAGTGGGCCTTGAATCCAATCAAAAATTTCCAAAAGATTTGTGCCACCATTACCTCATTGGGCCTGTCTTTCAAGGCCAGTTATTACCGTGTACAAAGGTAACAGCAAAAAAAGATTTATGGTTATTTTATTGTTTTTATGTGTAGCACACATAAAGAGCAGAGGGTAAAAGCCTGGAAATCTTAATGAGACACCTACATCATGTCATATGTACCCATGCCAAAGGATTAATATAGATAGAAGAATGAATAGACAGATTATTAAAACAAGATGTGCTAGATTACAACACGAAAACTGTTTGCTGGACCAAGTAGACCAAGTACATGTATTAAATCATACCAGTTGTGGCAGCATGCATCAGATCTGCACATCAAGGCAGACAAAACCTCAGTGCAAAGAGGGTAGATAAGCACAAAGCCATACCCTAGCTAAGGAGCTAGGGGAAATGGGGAGCTCCCGGGTGACTGATAGAATGTTAGGACTTTATTTTATTTTATTTTTATGAGTGTTTCTACTGGAAGGTCAACCATGCTTTCTAGCAAATGGCCTTACATTCTAGAATGTAGGAGTAGCATCAACTGTCCTTGATGGGATAAATAGAAAGGACACAAAATGGAGTATATAAGGAGTGTAGGTAATCTGGTAGGAGTGGAGGGAGGGAAATGAGACCATCAAAACTATTGTATGAAATTCTCAAAGGACGAGCATAAAAATGAGAGAAAATAAAATCTAAACTCATTTTCCTGCAACATTCTTAGGTTGATCTTTCTTTAAAGGTGAGTAATGCTCTATTAAGTTGTATAAACTTTGGGTCTGGTTTACTTTGGTGTATGAAGTTTATAATTTATCTGAAAATGTTTATTAAGCTGTACTGAAAATAAAAACAAGCCCACAAAAATCCCCAAACCAGATACAGGAACTAGTTGGAAGTTATAATTGCTTTCCTTCTCAGAGAGTATTTATTATTTCTCCTTATTTAGCTACCTCCTTATTATGGTGGCGGCCTGTACATACCAAACAATGAGAAAGAAGCAATCTAACAAAATACAGAAAAATGCATAGCGCAGATTCCCCGAAATAGTGGGTATGCGTTCACCTTAATAGCATTTTTAAGAGAGAAGATGCAATTAATTCCTCCTCTAATTGTCCAAATATGCTCTGAGGTATTGCATTATCTGATACTGAAGACACAGAAATACTGAGAATAATTTTGACGTCAGAGTAGGAAGAGACGCAGAGGAACTTTGGTCAATAGATACCACGTTTCGGTTAGACAGAAATATGAACTTCCGGTTTGCTATTGAACAGTGGCATGACTAGAGTGGTGATTATGTATCACACGTCTCACAAAGCGAGAAATAAATACTACGGAGTGCTGCAATGTACAATTTAAACAGTTTAAGGAGGCTGAACCATGTTACCAAATATAGAACTTTTGTCAAACCTCTGTACAGTGTTCACTACACAGAACGGCTTCTGTGTTTCTAATGTATGTATGATTCAAATTTTTACTAAGTCAAAAAATTAAAAATAAATAAAATTGTCAACTGTGACAATGTTTTCCAATCATTTCTAGTTTTTTTTTAAAATACTGATACAAACTCACTGGAGTAAACAGAAGTGGACCTAGGGTGTCTGAAGAGAACTTCCTGACATTATGTCTTTAAATGTAACATAACAATATTGAAAAAATAGAACAAAGGTGATAGAGAGGACATTAAATATTGAACTAATATAAAACTTCCAAATGAAGTCTTTTCAATTCTTTCCTTTAATGAGGAACTTAAGCTCACTTTCATGAAAACAGACTTTTATGTGTGATTTTATGATTGAGCTGGCTACTGGCAATTTCTGATCATGATTTTTAATATTTCCTCAAATCCTTGAGAGTCACATCAAAAACTACTTTGCTCACATAGAAGTAATAAAAAATTTTAAAACCATTTCCCTCTTTTATGGCTGCTTAAAAACTAGCAAATTGAAATTATACTCTAAAAAAATTTAAAAGCGCTCCCCTCTCTACCACTAAGTAATGTGCTATTGACATTTACTACAGGATTGCAAATAGATTCCATATCCAAATAAACATTTGTATACAACATATTTCAAAGTAAGAGGCATCTAATTTTCCATGTATGCATCCACTTTCCCACTGGGTATGCTACAGCTAACCTGGATACTGCAAAGCATCCTTCAAAGGCACACTTAGGTGACCCTCCTGCCGATGTCATCACCCTAGCAACACCCTCCTGGCTTCTTTCACCCTCACCCCTGCCAGGTTACTATTCTCAAAGTAGGCTCCTTCTGAGGGAAAATGAGCAATTTTGCTGAATATGGATGACATTTAGGAGTCAACAATAGAAGAGAGGGTGGTGTAGATGAGACTCTCAACCCAGGAAAGTACGTTGCATTGCTATGATGAACAGAAAACATGAACAGGACCTACTATACACAAAATCTCAACACCTACAATACTTGGTACCAGGAACATTTCTGTTGGCTTTAGGCACCCTAATAACTTCATTCTTTAAAATGAAATTCAATATTAACCTTCTAGTATCCAAGCTCATCAGGAAACCTTAGCAGAGACAAGTCTGAAGAAAGACAGTCTTAGAGTCACATAGATTTAGAGACAGTTTTCATGAAACTTATATGAGGATGTGTGTAATGTCACTGTTGACCAATAAAGTTGTCTACTGATGAAAACATTGTTCTCTGGAGCAAATGAAGTGCTTGGGCTTACTAGAACCCTACATAGTCATTAAAATACACTACTAGGCTATTTTTGGTATAGATCCCCTCTTCTCCAAGCCTTTGAGAGCACAGGAAAGGGGTCCTCAAGAAGAAACAAGAAAGGGAGCTGGAAATTGTTGGAAGTGTGTCTCAGCTTTGTATTCCATAGCTGTCTGGCTTATCACATGATTGGCAGCTGCAGCTCACAGGTTCTTAACACCACCATCAAGAGACTGATCTATTCAGTAAACACCCTTAAATTCATTCTGTTTCAGAAGCCTGTACTATGTTACATGCAGTGTAACTTAGAAGAATAAATGCATGCATAGTCTTAAGTTTCCTAAAGCCACATTAGTAAACCTTTCTTAGGACTGGAAATGAATTCTTACCCAAAGAAATATATTCTGTGACTAGGAGACAGGATAATTCCATGCAGCAGATTTAAACCACTGTTGGGCTCAATGGTCAAACATGCTTCCTGCTCATGCAGAAAACTCAAGTTTGGTTCTGAGAACTCAATGTGGATGGATGTATTATCACTGTCCATGGTGTAACCTCCAGCAGGTACGACTGACTCTTACCGTCTCCACAAATGCACGTACACAGAAACACACATATAAATACAAAATATACACATAAACACACATATAAATACAAAATATACACATAAACACACATATAAATACAAAATATACACATAAACACATATATAAATAAAAAAGTCACCAGCAAATCAGAAACTGTTCCTGGTTTAAATGAAGACCCGATGTCAGCCACAGCTTATATAAAGCCTTATATACACAAAGTCAAAAATATTTCAACTAAAACACCTGAAAGCAAATAGAAGCAGAAGCCCTCAGGAGGCTGGGCTGGGTTTCGGTTTATGTCACTGAGTGGCCTTGCAAAGTCCTGCTAAGTGAATTAATCAGATTTTTGTTCTCTAGAATAAAATATAGCTCCCTTAATCTCTGAAATTTCTCCTCAGTTCACTCTGCTATACAAAGCAAAAGGACCCAGCCTATGCGACATTAGAAGTAATTGTAAGCTTTATTGTAAAGTCTCCATCCCATGCTGTGATTTTGTTTTGCCAGCTTTGGGCACTGGGTCACAACATTACCAATTTTAAGTGAGTAAGTATTACAATTAAGAAGCAGTGTCTTCTACCCTGGACCCCTGGGAGTTTCCAGAGACCGAGCCACCAACCAAAGAGCATACACAGGCTGGTCTGAGGCCCTGACACACTTAGCTGAGGGCTGCCATGTCTGGGCTCTTTCAGAAGGGACGCACTTAATCCTGCAGGGACTTGATGCACAATGGTGGGGACAAGGTGGGGGATGCCTTCTCAGAGGCAAAGGGGAAGGGAGATGAGGAGGAACTCTGTAAGGGGGGGACGAGGGGGGAAACATTTGGGATGTAATTATTTTTTATTAATTAGATGTTTTATTTTTCACACCTAGATTACTTTTGTAGACAAAAGATATTAATCCTTTGGTATTATCCAATTTAAAAATTTATGCTTGGTTATCATTTTACCCCCCAGAAACCAATAAAAAACAAAGATACAACCCTTTGCTTTGGAGGATCTAGAATTACACCATAGTCGTGAGGCAGATTAGGATTTTTGTTGTAGTGTATATCCTGTCAATGAGTTCTGAAACTACAAGTTTATGCAGTGTTACTGTTGCTATAAAGAAACACCATGGTCGAAAACAAGTTGTGAGGGAAAAAACTTATTTGGCATTCATTTCCACAATGTAGTCTATCAATGAAGGAAGCCAGGACAGAAACAGGGCAGTAATTTGGCAGCAGGAGCTGATGTTGAAGTCATGGTTGGGTTTGGCCTACTGGTTTGTTCCCCGTGGCTTGCTCAGTCTGTTTTTTTTTCTTTCATTAACCATTCAATTTGTTTACATCTCAAATGATATCCCACTTCCTGTTTCACCAGTCACCCATCCCTACTTACCCTCCCCCTTACCCTTTGCCTGTTCTTATGCAACTCAGGGCCACCAGTCCACGGATGGCACCAGCCACAACGGGCTGGACCCTCCTCAATTAACCACTAATTAAGAAAATGCCCTACAGGCTTGCCTGTCACCTGTTCTTATGGAGACATTTTCTCAATTGCTGTCCTTCCTCTGAAATTCCTTTAGCTTCTGTCAACTTTGACATAAAATTCTCCAGCATACCATAACTGTGTATAGAAATCTGGAACTGTCTCTCCCTTTCCTATTACTAGAGAAGTCAACAGAACATATCCAAGCCAGGACGTAGTCTCCAGCATGGTGTAGAAGAGGATTTCTAACATCATAACTCAGTGACATAAATATCTTAGTTAATGCCAAAGCTGGTCATCACACTGAGAGTTCCGAGAATAGCACAGGCTCCAGGGTTGAATGAACATCATAGTCAATACTTGATCTTGCCCCAATCTATGCCATTATTTGCGTATGCCTCCAGAGTCCTTTTTCACTCATGCTTAGTTCTTCTACATATTTATCATGTTTCCTCATGCTCATGCCCTTCTGCTTATCTCTGCGATTTTTGCTCCTTCGACTGTGATGTACTCAGTTCTACACCACATCTCACACTTGGCCAAGCTCCTTACCGTGAACATAAAGAATATTTACTTACCCTCTACTTCAAGGTAAAAGGAAAGTAAGTTATTCGGCATGAAGACAAATAATCTTTTAATTCCTTACAACAAAATAATCCGCTTATGCTCCACTACTGTCTATTATTTTCCAGTGAAAATATTAACAGAGTATTTATGTCAAATTATTGTTATCCACAATAAAGAAATACGTGTTCTGGCAACCTCTGAATGGAAACGTTCTAGATAAATCCTAGTTAAAATAGTGAAGAATCCCTCTCACCATCCCTCTCTCACTTCCGCTTCTCTTTCCCACCTCCTACATGCATCCATGTACAAATACACAATAAAATATAAAGGAAGGCACAACAGCTTACAGAAAGAATAGATTTGGAGAGTTTTCTGTGGCTAACGAGTTAGAATTCTCAAGGTTACATTTAGCTTTCAATTGCTAGTCCTTATGAAGGGTAAAAGGCATACTTCAGGCCACTTAGAATCTAAGAGTGGGTTTGTTGCCATTGTTTTGAGCACAAAATAGCATTATCAACACTCGAGCTTGCAGAACACATTTAATGGACTTACATGAGGTCATCTTTTTCAGCTAAAACAGACATGGAAAACCAGGAGTGGATTTTATCACAATTTATGAGCAAGATCTCTAGAAGTTCTCACCTCCTATCAGACGTTCTATTTCAAAGGCAGATGTAGGTTCAGATTCCTCCCTTGACTAAGCCTAGGGAAGCAACATTGGTAAGATGACTTATGATCTTCCTGCCAATACCTCACCTGAAGAGGCTCGCCATCAGGTGGTCTCTGACAGCAACCTCCAATGCTCGCCTAGCACATTTTTCACAGACAGGCTTTTTACTGAAATGTGATAGAATTTTTATAACTTATTATTTTTTGTTGTTGTATGTCCATAACAGAAAATGACTGTGTTAGGTGTGATAGGGAGTTTGGGGCTATCATGGAGAGTTTAAACATCTTGTGTGAAGTTCCCACCCGAAGTTTTTATATTGATTTGGAATCAATAAGCAAGATATTTTTAGACAGTGTTTTGCAGGCCTCTGTGATGACCAGTGTCTGCCTGGAATGTTTTTATGTCTGTGCACTGTCCCACCTTCAGTTTCTAAAAGAGATTAAAAGGGGCTCAAGCCACTGAAGTGTGTAAGTGGGCCACAGAATCTTCCGTCTTCCTCCTCTCTCTTTTCCCTACATTGTTTATCATCTTTAATTGATAAAGTAAAACATTACACAGTGCTTCGGGATTTATTAGGTCTATACATAATATAAGAACTTTTCTTGGTGGGCAGTGACTTTTTGTGGAAAATATTGTGCTTTCTCCATAGTGATGCCCCAGTCTGAATTTACAGGAATCAGCAATCAGATAAATAACTGAATGAACTTTTTTTTTTTTGGTTCTTTTTTTCGGAGCTGGGGACCGAACCCAGGGCCTTGCGCTTCCTAGGTAAGCGCTCTACCACTGAGCTAAATCCCCAGCCCCCTGAATGAACTTTTAACAAATAAATAAAATTAAAAGCAAAAATAATATGAACGATTTATTGAATTGGTTGAGTTTGGTTGCAAAGATACAAGAAATTTCAAATGAAGCCATCTTTGGCTTTCATAAGTTGAAAATCAAAATTTTAAAGTAAAATTTATGTTAATTTTCCCAACATCTATTTTTGCCTACTTCAATGTTGATATTCAATGTATAATTTATGTTCTCTCACATTTTATACTGATACTTTGTTTTTAAATCTGTATTCGTTCTTTTGAATGTATGTGTATATGTGTGTGCCTGAATGGGTTCTTCTGAGGTGTGTCTAGGGCCTCTGATGTCAGACAGAATATCAGTGTCCTTAGAACAAGGGTGACAGATAGTGGTAAGCTACCATGTAAGGGCTTACAGCAAACCCTGCCTGCACAAGGACAGTATATTCTTTTAACCCTTGAGCATCTTTCCAACCCCCCATATTAACATTTTAATACAAAGTAAGTAAACAAATGTGGCTTTTAAATGGAAGTGGGTTTACATACACAACTTGAGTAAAACAGTGATATTCAGCGTCTTCTTGATACTTGACTTAGGAAAGTTGAGAACAATGCTTTAGATAAATGTTTTTCATAATCAGGCTCTGCACATTCTGTCTGTTGAGGCTTCCATAGCTTCTAACAGTTCCAGATATGTGTTCGCTCAAATATGCATATTCAGTTGTGTTCTAGATTTGGCTGGGGGACTTTGTTTTCTTCATATTTGTACCTTCTCCATTGCTTTAGGTATCGTGTATAAGTAGTGTGTCAATCAAGTTTCCTCAGAGAAACAGAATCTGTAGTGTAATAGGGACTTACAGCTTATTTACAGTGTCCCTTACTAAAGGACACTGACTCTGTAGTTGTCTATAGATGACCAAAGGGTCACTACAATTTGGTAGCAATGCATTTATATTTTCACATGTTCCATTTACTATTTAAACTCTAGTTGAAGTATATAGATATGGTTAATCTTGGGGGTCAACTTGACCCATGATGGAAGAAGAAACCTTAGTTGAAGGATTACATCCATCTGGTTGCCCTGTGGAGATGTCTGTGGGCATTTTCTTGTCTGCTAATTGATAGAGGAACTCCCAGCCCAGTGTAGAAAGTGTCATGTCCAGAGAGTTGGGCTTGAGGCTGTGTAAGAAAGGTATCTGAACATGAGCCAGGAACAATCCAGTGAGTAGTACTCCATGGTCTCTGCTCCAGATTACTGCCTGAGTTCCTGCCTTGGTTTCCCCTAATGGTAGACTCAGGGTTGAAGAAATGAACCCTTTCTTCCCCAAGTAACTGTTGGTCGTAGTGTTTATCAGAGTAACTGAAAAGCAGCTAGAAGAGACATGTCACTTTTCTAAGGAATATTTATCTGCCCTCACCCCTTTCCAATGCTGTTGGTGTCAAGAGTAACTGCCATATTTCCAATATCTAAAGTACTGTCCTAATTCAGAGAGTTCAACTACCAGATCTTACAACCTTCTGTTCTAGGGTTTTTCCAATTAATTCTTCAAACTTACCAAAACTCATTCTGTGTCACCCTGCATCTGACCTTTTCACTGTGCCATCCTCTCATGCAACTCCATTGAACTCCAGGAAACAGCAGCTATGAGACATAAATATCCTCCAGGAAGAATAGCAATCCCTTCTGTGCAGAAAGAATATTCTTATTCAAGGACCTACTTGACGAGTAATGATCTAGCAGACCACAGGTTAACAAAGAAAACCTACCCACACATGCCTCTTGCTGATGAATTATGTTTCCTCTGTATTTAAATTTAAATTTTTATTGGTACCCTGAAAATAAACACTGGGTCATTGGACTGTTATTCTTCCCCAGGAGGGAGGGATAGAGAAGCTCTTTCCTGTTTTCACAATTGTCCATCTGTTCAGTTGTTATAGACAGGTGACCCTGAGTTATTGGACCTTTAGGAGCTAAGACTTTAGTTGGGAATAATAAGATGCTAGATGCATAGAGTGTGTGGAAGTGGGATTGAGAGGAAAGGAAGAGAGATGGGGTAAAAAAAAATAAACTTTAATTCTAAAGAATTAAGTCATCCAATTGTAGGGACTGAGATGTTTCTAGATCCACCAGTGACAAATGAGAGACTTTGGAGGGCAGATGATATAGATATAGAAATATAGAATTATAGACATAGTTATAGCCACTAATTATAGACATTGACCACGATTCCAGGTCAATGTTGAGTTCCAAGATGGGCTGGAAAAGAGAAAGAATGATTTCTTTTCCCCGCTCACCCATTTTGCTTTACTCAGGTCTATAAGGGATTGGTGGAGGCAAACCACATTGAGAGAGCAACGTCCTTGCCAACTCTCCTGACTCCTATAAACTCATCAAGAAAGAACCTCATAGTCACAGCCAGAAGGGTGTGTGATTAAATATGTGGGCAACAATAGGCTAGAAAAGTTGAAATTTGCAACAAGCCATCACGATGTGTATGTGTGTGTGGACAATCATGACTCATGGGAAAATCTGATTTTCAGTAGATTAAGTAACATAACTCAAAGCCATTATCCTAGATGTCACTTGCATTGGTACCTTTTCTTGTTGCTGTAACCTAAAGCATAATATCTAAAGAGAGGTTGGCTTTCGTGGCTCACAGTTAGGGGATATATGTCCTCATCATGGAAAAGGTATGTGATAGGAATATGAGGCAGATGACTCTGCAGTCAGATTTCAGAGAAGGGGGCGCTATGTTTCAGTTCTCGCTACCCTGTTTATTCAACCTGGGATCCCCATGATGGTGCCACTCACATTCAGGGTGGCTCTTTCTAATTCCATTAGCCTTTGTGGAAGCGTCCCTACACAAAACTCCAAACTGTGCATTCTTGGTGATCCTAAATGCAATTAATGAGTCAAAAAAGATTAACCATCATGCCACCCTATTTGTCTTCAGACACAGGGAATTTATCTGAAACTTTTTTTCACTTCTGTATCCTATTAGTTTTATGTGGGCCAATTGAGAGACAAGAAACAGGTCCAGTTCCTGTCAAAAAACTGCCAAAACTCAAGCTTTATCTAGGATACAACCTTAATAATACTGTGAAACAAACTCAAACATATCACCCACTAAGGAGCAGCAGAATTATTTATATTTAACCATTAAATACATTGCAGAATATGCTAGGTACTATGAAATTGTGAAGTATTAAACCAATATTTATATAAATATTAGTGGGCAAACTGAGGAACAACATGTGATACTTCAGTGAACACTACTGGAAACTCAAATGGCTTCCTTTAGGACATATAATATTTTGGCCTTGTGTATCACAATGAACCTTCCTAGCTACCAATCAAATAATTATTGCTTGACTAATGGAGTCTACTGAAGTCTCACTCATTTGTCTTTATTATAATGCTCTGAGGTAGTTCTCAAATAACTTATAGGGAACAATTTCATTGTTGATGGAACTATACATTTAAAATTCATGTTTTCAATTTCTGGGAAAAAGTATCTCAAATTCAAAATACAAATGTTGGAGGTTGACATTGCATTACTTGTGGGGAACACTGGTGGCATCCGTCTGCTATACTATCATCTGCATTTTCTTCCTGTGGTGAGAAAAGGGAACTCTCCGACCCTCCAAAAGTATTAAAACCACAAAGGTACCATAACACTTTGACCAGAATAGAAATAAAAGAGTACCATCATAATTAGTTCCTTAAATGACACCTACGTACCCTATTAAGATCACTCTGGCCAAAAGTGTAACTACAATTGGTCAATGTGTGTGCATGTGTGTGTGTGCATGTGTGTGTGCATGTGTGTGTGTATGAATACATACCAGTTCTATGACCAATTTTCCAAAAAAAAATACTCCCATACATCTACATACACACAGTTCATCACCTAATTCAGGAAGTGGAAAACTTGATAAATTAGAAAATGTAGAAGTCTGTTTTACATTTTGTGGAAAGAACTTTTATGTCTAAGTGTAATAAAAATTTTCCACTTCAGAAAAGAAATGCCTTTCCAACATAGGTGATAATTCTTAGCTTAAAGCAAAGAAGAAGAGAGGACAAGAGCTGCTGGCCTTTTGTGCTGCCTGTAGTTACCTGAGGCATCACACAGGAGCGCCTCAATCCTCTGGAGAGGGAGGATAGGAAGGAAAGCTGAGGTTGCTGTGAATGTTGAGCCCGGTATCTCCCTCAGCTCTTGCACTTCTGGCCACACAGAGCTGTTTCATCACATCCTCTGGGATCCTGCCCCTAAAGCTCTCTTTGTTCCTTCTAAGTCACCACATATACACCATAACTAAAGATAACTTAAATCGATGTTTCTAAAAATCAATTACATACTATTATTTTAATCTTGATAATACCACTTTACCTACCCATAGAATCTGACATTTATTTTCTCTTTCAATTACCTTTTATGGTCTATATCATATCTACTCATTCCTGGTTCTTCTTCAAGCTCCGTTTGCTTTCCTCATTGTCTCAACCTATAAAGTTTCCAGTGCCTCAGGGTCAGTTCTCAGATCTTCTCTGCTGTGAGATCATTCCTACTAGATATTTAATGAGTCCATGGCTGCCGTGCTCATCTGTATATTCACAGATCTGATTTGCTAGGATGGACACTGTGCTGCCTGATGGCAGCCATCATTTCAATAAACAGCACCAGAGCCCATTGGAATGTCCAATAGGTCCCTTGCCTTCAATATGCTAAAACCTTAAATCCTGACCAGTCACCATCATATGTTGACCATATCTTTCTCTAACCCCTTCCAGAGTCTTCCTTTTATAGGCAATATTTATTTCTTTTAGCTGCTCAAGCCAAAACATGCACCCTCATGATGGACTACCCCAACTTTTCCATAACCTAGTTCCTCACCCAACTCTGTTGCTCCTACTTCAAAGTACAGCTGCTCCTTGTCTTAAAATTGCAGTATTTCATTAAACAAAGCCATGTAGGTTGTAAATCCTAGAAGTCAAGAATCCACCTAACCATAGAATACCTTAGATTAGCAACACTGCCCATTACAGAACTTCAGTTGTTCAACCTCATGATCACATAGCTTTCTGGGAACTGTTGCTGATAGTACAACATTTTTCCAGCTTTTGTGAGAGATAAAAACTGAATAGTTTTTACTGAATAGTGAACGACTAGGGTATGATAATTATCTAATGATATATATACAGACATTTAAAAGTATCCTCACTATAACTTAAGGAAACAAACACAAAATATATCTGGTTATGTATCCCTGTGTTGGTAACAGTTGATTTCAATTTATTTGGTTTCTAAACAATGAAACTATCCTTAAATTCTAGCAATCATTTTTTAACCTTGCTTTTTTAAATCAATGTTTAATATATAGTTTTCTGTTCAAAGGGTTTATGTGCTGTAGAGTTGGGGGCCAGCTGATGGAGCTCTGAGAAATGATTAGATAAGAGTTCCCTCACCTCCTCAGTAAATAGTCCATGGAGAAAAAGCGTGGACTTATTGGGATGTTTTACAACCTAAGAAGGGTCTAGTAGGAGGAATATATCTACCCGTGAGGTTTGCCCTAGGAGGGATACTCTGTTCCAAGCCATTGGCAAACTTTTTTTTTTCACTCCTCTTCCCCATCACCATAAGATAGACAACTCTGAACCACTCTATGAAGTCTGTTAAAACATTCTATCCCCCTACAATGTCAACTGAAAGGCCAGCAATTGTGGACCACAGGAAACCTTTCCTCCTGATTTCTCTTGGATATTTTTGCCATGGTGATAAAAGTTCTCCCAACACACAAATGTGTATCCTTTAACTATATCAGTAATTTCAAATGTTCAGTGCATATGCACCAGTACAAACACACACACACACACACACACACACACACACACACACGTGGACACACCTACCTATGAAAGTGTCATGTTTCACAGAAGATGAAATCAGAGATGATTTATTCCATGTCCCTGCCTTCATGGAGAATTCTATGCACATGAGAACAAACAAAGACTGAAGGTTATTCAGGGATGAAGATCAGAGAAATACGGAAGACAGATGCAATAATGTGTAGCATCATGGGAGAGACACAAGATAGCTGGAATGAGATTGAAGTCCAGAGTCTCAATCAATGACGGCATGGATAAATGGATCTCAAGCTCAGTAGTAGAAGTTTGTGTAAATCTTTCATGTCCCCCATAGACCTCCATGATTGAACACTTCATGTTAGCTCTTGGTGCGGTTTTGGAAGGTTATGGACAGTTTGGTGGTAGTTCCTTGATGATGAATGTAGGTCGGTCACTTGATGAAGATGGGCACTGAGACCTCACAGCCCTTGTTCCAGTTTTTGTGCACTGTCCAATTCTGAGTGAGGAAAGAGTCTATGATGGATCCATAGACCAGCCAATCTCCAGTTCCAGCCTCCATGGCTTCCCTGACTGTTGTAATCTTCACCACCATGGTAGATTGTATGCAAATGAAATTGTAAGGCAGAATAAGTCTTTTATTTCTGAAGTGTCTTTTTTCAGAGATTTTATTACAATAGCATGAAACAAGAAAAAGTGCATGTTTTAGACACAGGAAACATCAATAGAAGATAGATATAGAGATAGATATAGGTAATGATAGATAGATGGATGGATGGATGGATGGATGGATGGATGGATGGATGGAAGGATGGATAGATGGATAGATGGATAGATGGATAGATGGATAGATAGATGATATATATAGTTAAATAGACAGATAGATGACAGATAGTTAGAGAGAAAGATAGATAGATGATAGATGTTAGATGGATAGATAGATATGTAGGTAGATGATCAATAGATAATAGATGATACAAAGATGCATAGAAATCAAATTCCGATATTTTCCTGACATTGACCAAAGACTGTTTCTTTCCTAAACAGTAGTCTTTTTCTACAACAGAAAGTCTCTGATCTCATGGCTAACTGTATATGTTTTCTTATTTCTTGAAGTCTTCAACCTTCCTCTCCCTTCTGAAATGCAGAAGACTGGTAATTCTTTGCTACAAACTTTCAATTATTCTCATTTATATGTAATTCTGGAAGGGGAAGCAGTATCACTGTGTCCTGATTAGCTACTGCATCCCGGGAGCTCAATAGGTTTTCTGGTGCTGATGAACATCTAACACTCAGTCCTTTCCCAGGATGCTCTGGGATTCAAATGCCTTCTGGTTCCGATGGAGTGGCCTGTGGGTCCTCTCACCTCTTCTGGAGGGTGAAGGTTTTCAGAGCCTATTGGGATCATCGTGGCTCTTTCCCCTGCAGCTACAAATCTCCTAAGAACATCTTAATTTTCTAGATATAAATTACAGCCCTTCTCTCTTTTCGGGGCAGGAGGCATGCTATCTTATTTATATCCATTTTCATCCTGAAAATATTTAGGGTAGAAATGATACCAATATGAGATCAATCAGTTGAGTTGAACCATAAATCAAGGTACAGAGAATTGAAATGAAAAAGTAGATTGTGTGTGTGTGTGTGAGAGAGAGAGAGAGAGAGAGAGAGAGAGAGGTTCACATTTGAAGACTAAACTTTTTTTTAGTCCAAAAGTTATAAAACCTCAGAGAACAAAAGTCCAAGTGTAAAGTGTTACTGAAATTAACAAATAGATGAGCTATAAATTATAACCTCAAATGGGAAAGGAGGAGTTAAGAATTCAATAAAAAAGAGAAAGGCACACATCATCATTGTGTATGACTACAAAGCAAAATAAAAAGTAAGAATTATTTCTGGAAGTCAAAATGTATTCTTTAAAACTTGAAATGTAGCTCAATTTTCAGAATTGGACTAAAAATATCTTTCTGTAAGAACAAATGTAAGCATGTAGAAGTGAGCAAAGGCAAAATATGCTGCTTGCTTCATGTGTGTATGTGTGCATGTGTGCATATGTGCTTAGATGTGTGTCTGCCAGTTTTGTTTGTATACATGCATCTTTTTAATGTTTGTCTAATATTCATGTGCATATGTATATGTCATTTGTTAAATATTTAGATGAGTAAATTGAAATTTATTGAAAACTAAATATACAAAAATATTTAAAAAGCATAATGAACAGTAAAATTAAAATTTATCATTTTTTACATTAATGGAGAAGTAAAATAAAAACAAATGATTGACCGAATTGTAAGAAGAATAGGAAAGAAAGTACAATTTATAAAACAATTTATATTCCTGTACGATCATAAAATAAAGGTAAACAAAATTAAGGAGCATACAACTTTTATGTATAAATAAATAATCCATATATTGTGTGTCCCTTCATATATCCTTATTAATATATGGATGTGGACATGCAAAACATGTCTCAGACGTTAAGTTTTAGAATATGTGAAAGTAGCTGGAAACAATGTCGGCAAGGTTTTATGCGTGATCGTAATATTGTTTGCTTTTGTTATATTACTACAATTTGTGTAATTTATTTGACTGCCTTTGATTTTTAAAAGTCTCGATTTTAAAGTGTATCTGAGGAAGGCAATTTGTTAGGTAATCGAATTTTTAAAAGACTGTCAAGCTGTGGTAAAGAGCTAGTGAAGAAATTGCCTTGCAGGAGATTCTTCGGTTCCTGCTTTGCTCCCTGCTCCCAGCTCCCACTGCTCTATAAATTTGTATTTTTCTGCTTATAAAACAAACAAGGAAATGGAAAAAGAAGTGGTTGAGAACAAAGTAATGTCAAGACCCAGAACACAGATGCTGTAGGACCTTAGCAACATTTCAATCCACCCCACCAAAAAAAAAAAAAATCCATAAGGCACAATCAATTGTAAATTCAACATGATAGTGTTTGTTGGTGCTTTAGAAAGGAACTAAGAAATGGTGGTGAAAACTCCGTGAATGAGGCTACTGTTCTTGGAGGGAACCACAAAGGTCTCTTGGAGCCCGTTTCTTCATTTTTATAATACACTTTAATTTTTCAAAATTATAATTATGTAATTTCCCCTTTCCTCCAACCCTCTCATGTACCACTTTGGTCCCTCTAAAACAATACATTTTTAAAATACTAAAGAAGTGTGTGTGTGTGTGTGTGTGTGTGTGTGTGTGTGTGTGTGTAGCACTGAACTCAGGGTGCCAAGCCTATAAAAGCATCTGTACCAGCTGATCCCTCTTACCAGTTCATTCAATACATTTTTTAAGCCTAAACATAAATTATGAATTTTTTTTACCGATCAGAAGTTCTCACAAGGAGATGTGGAAAGTGAGATAATTACTAACAGAATGTAGCTCTTTAGTTTCTAAGTACTTAAGCCATGGGGAGCCCCTCCTATGCTGTGAGGCTAGGCAGTCTAATAGGGAGGAAGACACATTAGAGAACCCCGCAGTGCTGCCCGCTCACCTCAGACTTCCAATCTCCAGATTCGCAAGACGCTAACTTTCACTTTGAAACCATCCAGTCTCTATGACTTTATATAGCTTCCAGAACAATCTAAGACACACGTGACCTAAAACACTACAACAAGGGCGATGTAAAGAGGATGAAGCTTGAGCAAGGTTGAGGAATCTTGCCAAGTAAATTCTGAACCCGTGAAAACTGTGTGTGACTCTATAAACATGGATTTGCAGTAGGAGATGGGTGGTTGGGTGGTTATAAACAATATTTTGCAAACTCAAAGGATCAGGACAGATGATGTCATCCATCAGGAGACTTTTATATCAAGAATGAAATAATAATAACCCTTTACAATATAATAATCTAAGATAATCATTACATGAGGTTATCTATCAATGGAACGCAAAACATTCCTTATGGTCAGTCATGGTACTGATCCACTTAACAGTGCTAGGTATGATTTTGATTTCCCAGCAAAGTAATACCTCACCCCCCAATCCAAGACATGGCTTCTTTACTACTGGCCTCCACACCTGATATGCGTTTACCCTCTTGACTCTCTGTCCTTAATTCTGTTTGAAGCAGTGACTCCATGGAACCAATCACAGGCCATTCCAAAGACCAAAATGCTTTGTTAACTATGGCTTAGTTTGATGACACAAAGTTTATCTTTTTAGCACATTCATGAAACTATCATTTGGCACTGAAGAATCATAGAGAGGTTTGTTGCTGCTATAACTGTCCTATGTATTAGTGTTTTGGTGATTTATAGGGCCATGCCATGTGCTAAGCTTTCCATGATGCTTCAAATATCTGAACACGTTTCCAGAATAACCTATGTAAAATAGGTCAGCTGGAAATTCATAATTTGGGAGCAATGTTAAAACATTAATTTTCTACAAATATTTTACTAAAATAATAAATTGTGTAGCACCTTCCTTAGATGTCAATCTAGAATTTTCTGCTGGATCAATCCCATCATGAAACATTGGGGCAGCAAGGGAGAGTGAAAGTCTTAAATATGGAATCTATAATAAAGCTTTTTTATATAATAAATAAAGAAGAATCAGCCACTTGCCCCAGCAAGCAACATTTACTATTGCTCCATACAATTGACTATGTTGAGCTCTTTACATATCTTAACTTATATACTCTTTTCAACAATCAATTATTGAAAATATTGCTAATTTATAGGTTAACACAGTATACCACAATGAGATTTTCCTAGGTTCAGAGTGAACTTCTTAGAAATGGTAGGCAAGGACTAACAGGAAACCAGTGAGTCTAAAGCCAAACTTTCAAACACATGCACTGTCCTCCTAGAGCTGCTATGGCAAAGTCACAAAACGTAGGTGCCTTAAAACAACACCAATTTACAGTGTGATGGTTCACCTAGAAGTTTGAAGTGAGGATATCACGGGAGAGTCTAGGAGAAACCATCCCTTGCTCACCAAGCTTCCTATACTTTCTGGTAATGTCTGATGTCCCTTGGGTTGTAGAGACAACATTCCAAGCACACACCCACCTCCTCCCTGTACTGACGCTTCAGCATACACTTCTCCTCACATAATGATCTCGGTTTTGCTTTACCTGAAGACCTCGCTTTACCCTGGTTAACTCTATAAACACCATATTTCTTTGTTCATTTGGAGGGAAGGGTGCAAAGGATTGAATCTTAGACCTCTCATGTGCCAAACAGACGTTCTAGAGCTGAGCCTTTGCTTTAGGCTTTCATGGCTGATTCCAAATCAGATTACATTCTAAGCTACTGGCATTCAGATTTCAGCATATTTTTTGGTAGGGAAGGGGAGGATATGATTCGACCTGGAGGATATGACTCAACCAATAACTATTTACTATCTAATAATTATGTTTCCTAAACATATTTAAAATCTTATCTAAATGTGAATCATTGTAGGATATTATTTAGAAAACTCATATCTCAAGGTGCTTCATTTTCGCAATAAAGCACATTATATATTAAAATAGAACTACAAATCCACCTAAGAGTAAGACTGTTTTAGCCATTCTAAGATGTGAGAAGACAATAATTTGAGCACTGCAACCTTATTCTTCCTCTTATTATCTTGATTTTTAGAATGCATTTAAGATTCCAGGAGGTGAGGTCTGAGACCTACAGGATGCTCCTTCTCAGTAAAGTCTGGAGATGAGAAAGTTCCTCGTTAACAGCTTTATGAATGTAATTATTTCAGTGCCTGAAATAGGTTGTAGCAGAATTTTTTAAAAAAATCAGGAACATCATTTCCTAAATCCAAGGCAGTTAATTACAAGTTAGCTTAGCACTTCTTGCTAATATTTGGAAGGGACATAGTGAGAAAAAGTCCCTTCCTGTCTTCTGGGCTTTATGTACTGCAGAGGCCATTGCCACAGTGTCTTAGCACTGGAGAGACCAAAACAAACTTTCCTTCATTAAATGCAAAGGCTTATTGTATGGTTCGTTTGCTGGACATTTTGAGTATGACTTTAAGATACACTGTTCATCTAAACTAATTTTAATTGTGCTTAGAGTGCTTGTGCAAATCCAAACAATCAAGAAAGAAGGGAGCTTCCCATGTTTATAGTGCTCAAATTGCACCAGGACTTCTGAGCACTATCTCCTTGGTTTTCCTTTTCTTTTCTTTTTTATTGGATATTGTATGTATTTCATTTCAAATGTTATCTCCTTCCCCCATTTCTCATCTGGAAATCTCCTATTCTATTTTCTTTCTCGCTTCTTCTATGAGGGTGCTCCCCCACTCACCCATTCCCACCTCTCCTTCCTGGCCTTCACCTACTCTGGGGCATCCAACCTTCACAGGACCAAGAGCCTCTCCTATTGATGCCCAACAAGGTCATCTTCTGCTACCCATGCAGCTGGAGCCATGGGTCCCTCCATGTGTACTCTTTGGATGGTGGTTTAGTCCCTGGAAACTCTTGGGGGTCTGGTTGGTTGATATTGTTCTTCCTATAGGTTGCAAACCCATGCCACTCCTTCAGACCTTTCTCTAAGAAGACCATGTGACCTGCAGGAGCAGTTCCTTATCAAATTCTAGACCCTATTGTGCAATGAAGGTATTTACATTTCAAAGGAAAGAGGCAAAAGTTTTGCATCAATCAAAGAGTAAATTCAAATGATGCTTAACACTTAAAGAATTGTGCAAAGAAAACCAAAACTGTACAGTGTTGATAAGTAATGTTTGTAAGAATTTATCATTAATTCCGTGATAAAGGAGTTGCATAAACAGAAAGGTGGAAAATAGACCACAGATTCTGCCATTAAGAAATTCACGTCTTTAGACATATGAGCCACATGAGATCTAGACTATGTTGAGAGCACATTTCTGCATCTGACTCTTTCAGCTGCTTGTTGGGTCTTTTGGAGAGCAGTCATGGTAAGTCCCTTTTTGTGAATGTCTACAGAAACACACACACACACACACACACACACACACACACACACACACCTGTTTCTCTTTTTCTACTACCCCACAATTTTAGGATTTGGGGAAATTATTTATCTAAAGATTTAAGTATACTTTTAATTTAATATCTACTGAAACTTTACAATCTCATGTTCTACGAAAAGAGCATAGGAGATACTTTTTGGTTTTAATTAATTAATTAATTAATTTTTATACTCCAGATTCTATTCCCCTCCCAGGCCACCTACCAAGGATTCCACAACCTTTACTCTCTACCCGCACTCCCAGGCTCCACAAAGATATCCCTTCCACACCCACCCCACCTGACCTCTAAACTTGGGACCTCCAGTCTCTTAAGGATTAGATGCTTCTTCTCTGACTGAACCCAGACCTGGGAGTCCTCTGTTTTATATGTGTTGGAGGTCTCATCTCATCTGGTGTATGCTGCCTGATTGGTGATCCAGTGTCTGAGAGATCTCAAGGGTCAGGTTAATTGGAACTGCTGGTCCTCCTACAGGGTTGCCCTCCTCCTTAGCTTCCTCCAGCTTTTCCCTAATTCAACCAAGGGGGTCAGCAGCTTCTGTCCATTGGTTGGATACACGTATCTGCATCTGACTCTTTCAGCTGCTTGTTGGGTCTTTTGGAGAGTAGTCATGGTAGCTTCCTTTTTGTGAATGCCCCATAGCTTCAGTAATGGTGTCAGATCTTGGGGCCTCGTCTTAAGCTGGACCCACTTTGGGCATGTTGCTGGATCTTCTCCTTAATTTCTAAACTATATTGCAAATTTTATTTTAGTCTGAGAATAAGCTGGGGATTCCTCGGGTTCTGTTTCAATCAGAATTTGGGAATCAGGTAGCTTTCTGTTTGTCAGGCTTTTATAAAGTTAAGACAACCAGATATTTTTGCATTATAATTTGTATTTCAAATGCATGTCAGTAAAGTTGACACAAACTTTTCTAGAGACTTTAATTTTAAATTCTCTGACCTCCTCTTACTAGCATCCTAGCCCCTTCAAGAAATGTGAGATGCCAAGTTTTTTTCAGGCAGTATTGGCTGCTTGGGAGGAGAAGGGGTGATAAAGGGCACAGTAGACATACTGAAACAATAGCACAATAAATAGAATAACAAGGCAAGAGAAACTTAAAAATGAGGCATATTTATATAAAGCGATATACTGTTTTTAATAAACTATAACAATCCTCTAATTGGGACTCTGAGTCGAGGCTATTTCTGGTGTTGGCGCGGCTCCAAGAAGGCCCAGACTCACTCTGTGCTGCCCCACACATAGAGAAGGAGAATGAGCCAGTTGGTCTCAAAGTCCAGGCAGTCCCTGGCCTCCAAGCAGGAAAAAGATGGGACTGAGAAGTGAGGCCAGGGCAGACTGAGCAAGCAGCCTTCGAAGGAGCCTCGCCAACTCGGGAGAGACCTCGGGGACCACCAAAGAGAAGCAAGAATAAGGGCGCAGCCAAGACAAGGAAAGTTACCGCAACTCCAGGGAGGAAACCAAGGGGCAGACCCAAGACACTGGAGAAGGAAGAAGAGGAGGCCATCTCCCAGGAGTCCTCGGAGGAGGAGCAGTGACCACTTGCAGTGCAGCCTGCTCCTTGGCCATTGAGGAGAAGCCTTCCCCTGGGACTGGAAGCCCTGCTGCCCCTCCTGACAAGGTTAACTCCCCATCAAGCCGCAGCCCAGCCTGCTGCGCACCTCCCTCAGAGCCCTTGCTCATAGGTCTCAGGGCAGGCACTTTGTTTTGCAGGTCCCATCTGCCCTGCTGTTCCTGGCTTCCCTGGTGGTCAACAACAATCATGAGGCATAGCAGTGGCAAAGGGGATTAGTTTTGATGACAGCACTTTCATGGACCTCTGTTGTCTAATGGACATTCAAAGGCAGGCTGTCTTTAGCATGTTCCATTGGCATGCAAGACATGGAGAAACAAGACTAACGGTTAAATACAGGCCCACTAGGAGAAGGAATAGGATATCCAGAATATTGTAGAGTCCTTGACCTTATTATGAGTTACATTAATAGTCAGAAAAGTGACCCATCTCAGCAGTCTAACCTGGGTCCCAAGTGGGAGAAGCAGGGCCAAAAAAGAAATAAAGAGAAAATGAAAGCAAAGAGTCAAAAGCTGTGTTCAAGAAGGTTCGAATTGCCAATGACCCGGGCCAGCAAGTGTACTAATGGTATAGCTCTTTACGCCCCTCAAGTGAGAAGCAAACAGCAAGTTCATAAAGAGCATAAGACAGCAGACTTGCAAGGGGCTCAAGGTACCTCAATATCCCCTCAATGTCCCCCTTAGCAAGGTACAGTCTGAGGTTTTAAACAAAGCCTTTTACTCTACTACCTGTCCCCAGGCCCTGGTACCAGTCCATAGTTGACCTTGCCTAGCATGACCCTGCTATGGTGGAGGCAAAAATGCCTACATCCTCTATCAGGCTTTCTGGGCAGTCTCTAAATCAGTTTAGCCCCCAAGAGAAAAGCAGATGCGCTAAGAGATGAATGGATACACGTGATATTTTGAGAGTGTAGATAAATAAATTAAAGAGAAATATATAATGTAGCAATTCTGTCCACTCAGCATGTCTACTCTAGTTCGTAAAAACACAGCAGATACTTGATAAAGTGACAGGAGGAGAATGCTCTGGTTTAGTTCATGTTCATGGAGGCCTTAGATATGTGGAAAGTTCAGAGAGAAAGCATGCACATAATAAAGAGTGTTCAGCAGGCAAAAATTATACGTGTAAGGAATCCATTCAATCAATAGCTAAAAGGACGAAGCTATGGAAAGACGCACAGGACAATGAATAGATGCATACTATAATTATCAAACCAAATGACCAAATCATTTTTATTCCCCAATGAATAGATAAAAAATTAAGGTTACAAAGTTGAGTTGCCAAATTGCAGTGATTATATTCAGATTTCCCAGAATATCTAAAGATATTATGACAAAAGGTGGAGTTTCCTGACCCTTACATGCTCAAAGTTAGGGACAGTGAGCGATCACTCCCCTCCAGCCAGCGACGAGCATGTGCTCTCCTGGAGTCTACTGCAAACCATGGTAATGGATGAAGATGTTTGGAGGATTCTAGCTTAGTATTGCAACAACGATCTCCCCTAAATTCTGAGAGCCTTATTGACCACCATCAGTTATGTCTCTATAATAAACAGAACTCCTAGAAAGGTCCAAGGAACATTTATAGTAGCTGCAACGTCATCATCTGTTAACACTCAGTTTAGACGTTGCCGGCAAATTTTCAAAAGCATCAAATTCTACCAGCTTCTACAAAGGCTCTTAGCAAACAGACTATTGCTTGTTTGTCTTGAATGGATAAATTGTAGGCAACGTGGTGAACGAGGAAAAGTAAACTTGGTAGTTCTTACATTTAAACAAGCAATTAATCAGGGATGCATTATTGAAATATCTACAACATCCAACAGAGAACACAGTTGTTTTCGCACCTTAAAACCCCTAGAAATGGAACATGCACACAGATATTTTTCTCAAAGATGCTAATTATATTTTTAGGCTACAGCTATTTAAAAGTTTTTTTGTTAATCTTTAGAAATAGCTGACACAGTTTTCTTTTACTTCCTTCTGGTGTTGTTCCTTACTTTTCATTATTTTAAAGACCTACGTTCTAAACTCCCAGCTGAGAATTTAGGTTTTAATGACTTTAAATTTGTTTATGACAAAATCCAGAAAGATAAAATTAATTTTAGTCCCTTGCTCACCAAAATGCACAGGGCATCTTCTGTCTAAGCCCAAGATTAAAGACTCTTGGCTTGGGGTAAGCCACTCTAAGATAAATTTTAAGTTTGTATGATAGATGCCATGGTTCCTTAGAGTCTCAGTATGTTTAAGTATGTATGTAAGTATGTTTAAGTGTGTATTTTAGGTACATATGTTCCTGACAGAGTCTAAGGACCTGACTTGTCTGTTAACTATGCAGGACACCTTAGGCATGATGTTGGTACTGTGCTAGTAACAGAGACTGACAATCACCTATACCAGTGTGTTTTCAAATTCAGTGAGGAAGGAAGAAGAGGCAGGCACTGGATTTCCATAGGCCCAGTGCAGTGTCCAAATGTGTGCTTCTATTTTTAGAAGGTTTTGTAATTTATTTTTATTATTGTCAGCACATCTCTGCTGTACAATGTTCCAAGTGGCATTGTAAGATACTTGTGTGCCAGGGACCTTCCTGGCATCACAAATACTGATGGGGGACACAGAGATGGATGAAGTCCAAAGAGTGATGACCTATGGCCTTCTAAGTTTCTCTTACTGTTCTGGTGGCCAGAAGTTAGCCTCTGGAAAGTTAACTTTTTCTTACTGTTCTGTGCTGAGAAGCAAGGGTTTCTTTCCTCTGTCACTCTCTCTGTTTTGTGCTAATTAATGCAGGTTTCTTTGCTCTGTTGCTTAAAACACACATATACCCTGGTCAGGCCCAACCACCTGTCTCATCAACTCCCCAAGGGTTCATGTATATTTACATACATGTGCACGTAACATATACATACATATAGACAAACAGGCGAGTGAATAAAAATATGGCCCTTTAGCCACAATGAGCCTGGACTTAGTAATAAAAGGATGAAATTATTGTATTTGTACAAAAAAATCAATAGGCCCGGAAATCATCTGGGGCAATAAGCCAGATCCAACGTACTATTTTCTAAACAAACTCACAGATGATTGTGCTGAACCAGCATGGTAAACTCTTCCCTTTTGTCCTTATGATTGTGCTGAACCAGCATGGTAAACTCTTTCCTTTTGTCCTTATGATTGTGCTGAACCAGCATGGTAAACACTTTCCTTTTGTTCTTTCAGGATCACGCTTCAGAAAGCACCTTTTATACCTATCCTTGTTTGTGTGAAGACAGAGAATTTCAAACTCAATCCAGAACCTGAAGGAGTTCAGCATGTAGAACATTTGAAACACTGGTACTCTCCCCCCAAATTAAATCCAAGATGATCCATCATCCTCAGACAACACCATAAGGGATATGCTTGCCAATTAATGTAGACAATGACTCATCAAAATTTGAAATGTGTTTATAATGATTTTTACCAGTTCTGCTCAACAGTTTATGGGTAATTCAATCAAGAAGAAAATTGGTATCTAACATTTTATGTATTTATGGTATTGATATATTGAAACTCTGTATGTTACAACCTCCAACAGATGAACATTTCAATTTCATCTTCAAGTCTGACTAATTTATGAGTATTTATATTTAATCACTGCCTGAACTCAATCTTTAATTTTTGGTAGGCAGTTGCCCTGGAGTAGGATGACTAAGTTATATATTATATGTCAGTTTAAGTTTCTAGCATCTGACATGTAATTTTCCAAAGTGGTCCTGACATTTTTCTCCCCCACCAATAATATGTGGGATTTCCAATCCATGCTATCAACAATATCATATGTCAATTATCTTTTGAACTTCAGCCATTCTAACTGGAATATTATAGCTCGTTTTAGATTTAATTTGAAACTGCTTGCTAACTGGGGACACCAACCATCTTTTCTTCTCCCATTCATGGTGAACGCTTTCATATTGTGAAGAAGCTGTTCAAATCTTTCTGCATATTTTACATTAGCTGCCTTGGGAATACTCTATGAGGTTCTTCTCTATTCTTATAAGTGCATTCTCAGGTGTGCTTAGCAAATAATTCTTCCAAGTTGTAAACTGTTTTTCCATTTCCTTAAGCAAGTTTTAAAAGTAAGCGTATTCATTTTGCTGATGCCTTTTGTACCAAGTAGTTTTTAATAGTTTATAATCTCACATATTTGGATACAATTTTGCATAAACATATATTACAAACTGCCTTTTATGTTTTTTCTACATTTATATGTTTTCCTCATATAATTTAAGGCTTTTAATAAATTTTCCTATTTCTATAATGTCTGGTCCTAAGTTTTTACTCACAAGACAAACCCTTAATTTTTATGGCATTGAAGTATACATGCATGCAAAAGAAAAAGTTCAGTTCCTCCTTAGTTAACATCTCTCCCACATCATAAAGTCATAGCGCATATCCTATGGTAGGGCTGATAAGTGCACTTCAGCTATTCCTTGTATAAAATTATACTGAAGACAGTTATGGCCAGTTGATCTTTTCCAGAAGGTTCTAATCTGAATTGATTTCAGTTCTTCATGCTGGGTCCCCAAACTCTGGCACAATCACGAAGTGCTTTTCCCTCTGGTCACAGCTGCCTGCTTCCTACTTAGCACATTTGAGATACGTCTGCCTGCAGCTGTAGAACTCTCTCCACACCTCAACTTCATCAGCTCTGATAAGGACTGTCTTTTCAAATAAACTCAGAATATGCACAGACTTTATCAAAGAGCAATGCAAATTACAGATCTTGTTCTCCAAACTGTAACTGCATAAAAAAACACTATGACTTTATTCCATATAAATGTGGTACATGGAAATTCAGGAAAACACATTTATCCAAGTCGACTCCATGCAATACACTGTGTTTATTACATGCCTTCCTGTCTAGAATCTTTGTCAGAATACCCTAGTTTTCCATTTTAGATATGTGAAAGCCATGAATCATTCTGACTTCATATTAGGGTAGAAAGTTTGAAAACATCACATCCTCGCAAACAGAAAATGTGTGAAGAAATTGACAGTCATAGATTTTCATAGACTCATCAGAAAATCAAAGTCTCCAAGGAAACCACTATTCTGGTATCTGAACAGGTTGTAGGGAATCAGATTGACGGAAACTTTAAACAGTAATTGATGCGTTGCTGAGAGCAGAGTGTAGGCTGCTTCAGAGTGAGCAATCCTTAGGTATACAGTTTTAGTCGTTTTGGCTCTAGCTACCCCATCAGCTTCTCATTTATATCTGTTTGCAATATGACTCATGTAAAAAGCTTATTATATGATATAATAATTTCATATTGTTATATGATCACATTATATTATTGCATGGTATAATGATGCTCATAATAAGCAAATCAATTAATCACAGCCAGATCAGCTCTGCAGATTCACAGCACCTAGAGTGATGATCGCTGTTCTGTCAAAGGCTTATTATCTTGCTTTACAAAGCATTTTGTCACTGTGATTCCAGGATGTTCATGATCTGCAAAGAACTTTACTGTAACCATGTGTTCGCGGTCCTACTCTTTCCATGTCCATAGTCACTTTTCCAAAGCTTTCGAGCTACTCCAAGGCAACAATGTATAATGATACATGTGGACAAAGGAACCATAATGAGACCTTTCTTTGTATACACCAGTTAAACTATTAATAATAAAGAATAAAAGTCAAGAGCCAAAGGAAAGAGGTCTGTCCTCTGTTATCACATGGCTTTGCAGAGGATATTGTTATTTTCAGACAGTCAAAACTGTTTTAGAAACAAGAGAAAGATTTTACATTGGAAGACAATTTGGAAAACTTTAAAAGGATGTAAGAAAAGGTCAAGAAAATTCAGCTAATTTATTTAGAGTGGTATCGACTTTTCCTTCCTCTTCCATTGTTATTTGTACCCCATCCCAATACAACACTAAAATCATTTCTGCTAATGTTGATTCTGAAGGCAGTTGTCCTATCCAGCTTCCCACGTCTCTCCCAGTTTAGGGTTAAACACCATTTACCCACCAGTCATAATGCTTTATCTCTCCAACAGTCACTTTGCAAACTCAGTCTCTCTCTCTCTCTCTCTCTCTCTCTCTCTCTCTCTCTCTCAGGATTGCCACTATCTCCCAGATGATCATGGGTATGTCACTTTATCTCTTCTGGTGATGAAGAAGATTGTGTGATTCTGTGGTGCTGAGGAGATTGGAGTCAAAGTTTGGAGCAGAGACTGAAGGAACAGCCATTAGGGGCCTGCCCCACATATGTGTGATATATATATATATATATATATATATATATATATATATATATATATATATATATATATCAACCAAAACTAGATAAGAATGATAATGCTGAAAGGGACCAGATATAGATCTCTCCTGAGAGACACAGCCAGAGCATGTCAAATACAGAGGTGAATGCTAGCAGCAAACCACTCAACTGAGAACGGGGGATTCCCGTTGGAGGAATTAGAGGAAGGATTGAAATAGCTGAAGGGACTTGAAACCCCATAAGAACAACAATATCAACCAACCAGAGCTTCCAGGGACTAAACCACTACCCAAAGACTATACACAAGCTGACCCATAGCTCCAACTGCATATGTAGCAGAGGATGGCCTTGTTGGGCACCAATGGAAGGAGAAGCTCTTGGTCCTGTAAAGTTGGACATCCAGTGTAAGGGAATGTCTTGGGGGGACAGACACAAAGGGGGGTGGATGGGGAGTGGAACACCCTTATAGAAGAAGGGGAGGGGAGGGGAGGGGGCTTATGGACAGGAAACCAGGAAAGAGAATAACATTTGAAATGTAAATAAAAAATATCCAATTTAATATATATCAAAGTAAAGCAAAGTTCATTCATCATTTCTTTCCTCTTTCTTCCTTTTCTTTCTTTCACCTTAATTATTATTACCACCATATGAGTAATAATATTCATTTAGATTGATGGAATGACAAAATCCAGATTCCTCATAAATAAATACATACATTAAACTAGCTGACTTATTTTAAAACATAGAAGTTCATTCATGTCACAACACACAAGACCTCTAACCATGCAGACTCATACAACATAACCATTAATCATTACAGAATTGCTGAAGCAAATTCTGTCTGAGTGAATGATGTTCATGGAATGACGTTGAGCTTTTAATGCTCAACCATTTCCAAGAGAACCTGATGCATATTGCACATAAGTGAGACTGGATTTGAGCTGAGGATAAGTACCAAAGTGTTATTGCACATCACTGACTCTTCTGTATGTAATCAATACATGAATGCTCATGAAACACACACAATAGTCATAAGCATACTCACAACTCACACTATCACACCCACCTTACATTGACAGCAAGTATCTTTTGGCATCGTGCAGAATAAGTGTTTATTGCCTGTGCATTTCAGAGTCCTGCTGCAAATAGGCCATTTTATTCCCCGAAGGGTCTATTCAGATCACTATTTCCTAATAGTAAATGCTCGTGACTTCATGTCCTTGACAGGTCCTTGGGCAATTTCTTTAAGACTCTGCATCAAATCAGACACTTTGCTTCTAAATGTCAGGAGGGAAAAAACACACTAATCCTGCAATTGAAAAGTGGATCTCAGTTCTCATAAAACTCCATGAACCACTCAGAACAGGAGTATCAAATCACAGTTAATGTTCCAGGTTTCACATGTCACAGAAGAATTCTTTCTACTAAAAAAAATCATACTGTACAGAACAGTAAGTAAATAAACCTGCCAAAATAGTTTGCTCTTTGTATTTCAATTCTGTAGCTGTATCTTAGCCTTCATTTTCTCCTCCAGCCCTATATACACCAGCATCTTAATCTGACATGTTTTCTCAACAAATACTTCATAAGTTACTTGAGACTTCTCCTTTGGATGATTTTTTACCAGCTGATTACTTTAAATCTCTTGAAACTACACATATGTTCTTCTTAATGACTTCATGATGAGAACTCGTGAAACATTCTGACCTGGTCTCATTTTTAAGAAAAGAAAACTTCAAAATAGCTTTAATTATACTTTGATAACTTCTATAAGCTATCTTCCAATAGACCAATAAACATATTCTTAAATATCTCTTACTTTCTTCATCCACTGATGCATTATTTGATTTGCTTAATTACTATTGATTGGGGAATTTAAAAGTCTATTTAAAAGTGCAAGTCTATTTTTGAAATTGTCAAATTATATAGGATAGTTATTCTCTTTTATAATTATATTTGTATTAATTACTTTATTTATTTACATTTAAAATATTGTCCCCGTTCCCAGTCAACCCTCCAAAAGCCCCTGCCCCACACCATCTTCTGTCTTCTTTGCCTCTAAGAGGGTGTCTTAGTTAGGGTTTTACAGCTGTGAACAGACACCATGACCAAGGCAACTCTTATAAGGACAACATTTAATTGGGGCTGGCTTACAGGTTCAGAGGTTCAATCCATTATCATCTAGGTGGGAACATGGCAGCATCCAGGCAGGCATGGTGCAGGAGGAGCTGAGAGTTCTACATCTTCATCTGAAGGCTGCTAGCAGGATACTGGCTTCCAGGCAGTTAGGATGAGGGTCTTAAAACCCACACCCACAGTGACACACCTACTCTAAGGCCATACATACTCCAACAGGGCCAACCTTCTAATAGTGTAACTCCCTGGGCTGAGCATATACAAATCATAACAGAGGGTGCCTCCCCATCCACTCTTACCTCATCCTTATAGCATCCCCCTTCTCTGGTGGCACCAGGACCCCATGGGATCAAGCACATGCCCTCCCAACTGAGTTCAGAGAAGGCAGTCCTTTGTTACATATGTAGCAGGAGCCACGGACCATCCCATGTATGCTCTTTTGTCTCCTGGAGATCTGAGGGATCCCATTAGTTGATACTGTTGTCCTTCCTATGGGGTTGCAATCCCTTACAGCTCTTTCAGTCCTTCCGCTGACTCTTTGATAGGGTTCTGAGAGCTCAGTCCAGTGGTTGACTGTATCTGCATCTGTCTCAGTCAGGTGCTGGTGGAGCCTCTCAGAGGACCACCATGCCTGGCTCCTGTCTGCAAGTACAACATGGCATCAGCAATAGTGTTAGAGTTTGGTGCCTGTCCATGGGATGGTTCCTAAGTTGGGGCGGTTTCTGGATGGCCTTTCTTTCAGTCTCTCTTCCATTTTTGTCCCTGTATTTCCTTTAGACAGTAACAATTCTGGGTCAAAAAATTTGAGATGATTGGGTGGCCCCATCCCTCAACTGCGGCCCATGTCTATCTACTAGGGCTGGTCTCCATGTCCCCACTGTTGGGCATTTGGCTATGGTCATCCCCATTGAGTCCTGGAAGCCTCTCACATTCCTGGTGTCTGGGACTTTCTAGAATCTCCCACTCCCCTAGACGTCTCTCCTGTCTCCCCTATACCTGATTCTGTTCCCCCTTTTCTATTCCCCTCCCTTTCCCATCTCGGTTCTTCCTTCCCTCTGCCTCCCATGATTATTTTGTTCCCCCTTCTAAGTCTGATTGGATCATCCACACTTGGGCCTTCCTTCTTGTTAAGCTTCATATGGTCTGTCAGCTGTATCATGGGTATTCTGAACTTTTTGGCAAATAGCCACCTAACAGTGAGTACATACCATGCATGTGCTTTGGGGTCTGGGTAACCTCACTCAGGATGATATTTTCTAGTTCCATCCATTTACCTGCAAAATTCATGAAGTCCTCGGTTTTAACAGCTGAGCAGTATTCCATTGTGTAAATGAACCACATTTTCTGTATCCATTCTTCCATTGTGGGACGTCTGGATTGTTTCCAGCTTATGACTATTACAAATAATGCTGTTATGAACATAGTGGAGCAGGTGTCCTTGTCATATGGTAGAGCATCTTTTGCGTATATGCCCAGGAGTGGTATAGCTGGGTCTTCAGGTAGAACTATTTTCCATTTTCTGAGGAACCCCAAAATTGATTACCAGAGTGTTTGTACCAGTTTGCCATCCCACCATTAACGGAGGAGTGTTCCTCTTTCTCCACATTCTCTCCAACATCTGCTGTCGCCTGGTTTTGATCTTTGCCATCCAAATTGGTGTGAGGTAGAATCTCAAGGTCATTTTGATTTGCATTTCCCTGATGACTCAGGATGTTAAACATGTCTTTAGGTGCTTCTAGGCCATTGAAGAGTCCTCAGCTACGAATTCACTCTTTAGCTCTTTAGCCCATTTTAAAATTGGGTTATTTGGTTTTCTGGAGTCTAACATGTAGTTCCTAGCATATCTTGGACATTGGCTCTCTACTGGATGTAGGATTAGTGAACGTCTTTTCCCAATCTGTAGGTTGCCATTTTGTGTTATTAGCGGTGTCTTTTGCCTTACAGGAGCTTTTCAGTTTCAGAGGGTAGGTATTCTTTTAGCTATTAAAATTGCTTGCTATTTGATTTGTAAGAGTCGAATTCGATGTCCTCCACAAAGAAAGAAATTTGAAATTTAACACACACTTGACTAAATTCTAATGACTATATCCAAAACCTGAAATAATACGTCAGGTCAAAGGGTTTTTTTTTTTTTTATGGTAACTTGGTATGGAAAAATAACTCTAATATCTGCAAATCATGTCAAAGTTAAAAAAAAACCCTACTCCAAGTCAAATTACAACAAGAAATTGTTTCCAAATAGAAGTCTTGAAACAGTCACTTCATGACATTTTTGATTCAATATAGGTGCTGACAACTGAAAAGGAGATATCTCAACTTGTCCCTTTCAGCCACACATCCAGACACCAGGTATAACATACATGTTCTAGCCCCAAACACAGCCTTGCTAATGTTCCAATAAATAGTCCTCTAGTCCTCTTAGGATTCTGGTATTAAGCCCTGATTAGGAGAGCTGATGACAGAGGACTGATATCTCATATTTGCAGGTCATTTTTTTCAGGATCCCTTGAATTCCAGGCTCATATCTCCTTGTGTAAAAAAATAATGAAGGAAGAAGTTGTGACTGCCAGATATATATAACAAAAAATTTAACCTTTGTGGTCATTGCATTTTCTTTTTCTTTCTTTTTTAAAAATATATGATAACATAGAAATATGATGGGAAAATAAAAGAATTGTGTAGTTTTCTTTTATCAAAACTGAACATAAATAGTAGTTTACAAGCTATGAATTTGTTCTCTTGGCATAGGATTGACTCATCAGGAAGGGCAATGTCACTTAACTTCAAATTGCAGGAAAATTATTAGATTTTGAGCCTATGAGGCCAGTGAGGTATCTACAACCACACAAACGGAGTCCCACTGGTGTCCACAAATGTAACTGACTGGATGTCTTTAACTCAGCTCATCAGAAGGTGTGGTAGACCTCAGGGACATCTTTCATATTGCTCTGAAGCTCGTGCCAAGGAAGCTAGACTAATTAATCATTGCATTTTGATTCCAGAATCAATGTGGTTAAAAGAAATTTAGTCTTTGCCAGAAAACTTCTTTTTGCATTAGTTTGCCTTTTCTTACTTCCTTGATAGTAGATTAAAACACGTCAAGCCTCAAACCTTTTGCAGTTGTCTTTTGGGATGGGACAGCGTTTCTGTTACATTGTGTTAAATCTAGATCTGAAGTTATAACACCATCTCCTAATTACCTTAATTACAAGTAGAACACAAACGTGCCCCCCCACACACACATACATGCTCTCATACACACATACATACACAGAATCAGAGAGACAGAGAGAGATATGCTATTTCCCATGCATCTAAGTCTGTAAATATGCAGAGAATAAAAAAAAAACAAGTAATAGTATTTAACACGGTAATGTGTACTGTGTTATTTTTTTCTCCTCTTAATGTTAGGAAAATTGGTAAATCTTTTTTAGAATGAATAATAATTATTTGCTAAGAATTTTCAGTGTTTCCATTTAGGATTAGAAAATTAATTTTACAGAATATTTTCTAATAATTTTACAATAAAAACTTATGGTTTTAGGGGTTTTTTTTTTTGTTTTTGCTTTTGTTGTTGTTATTGTTATCAACTTCACAAGACCTAGAGTCATCTGTGAAGAGGTAACTATGACTGAGGGATTGCTTCCGTCAGAAATGCCCTTCATCAGGAAAATCTGTGTTACAATCTTGAATAGTAACTGCTGTGGGAGGTCTCAGGTGAAAGTGGGTAGTACCACCTCTGGGCATGTAGTCCTGTGTAAGCAAGCAGAGGAAGCAAGTCATGAGGAGATACATGGTAAGCAACAGAGATACATAGTAATCATGTTTGGTTTAGTGAATCTCAGGACCCCACCTTCCAGGTTTCCATGCTAGTTACATCAAATATATGTATCTTTCTGATACTTTGGTATCTCCATAAAGCTGATGATATTTAGATTTGCAATGAGTTCTTATCTCCCTGAGGGTTTCTGCAAAACATCAGAGAATCTTCATCACTAAAAAAAAAAGACTAGAGCAGTTTAAAAAGCGTTCTCGTGTGCATCTCTGTGGATCGTACTCTTTATGTAAGTATACTAGCTTTCCACAGCCACCGTGACTAAATACTACACATAAAGGAGCCGATTTATTGATTCTTGGTCTTAGAGCATAAGCCATTGGTGTTCTGTTCAGGGAATATTCCCGTGCCCACGTGTTTGAGGCTTTTCCCTACTTTCTCTTCTGTTAGATTAAGTGCTTGCTGACAGGAGCCTGATATAGCTGTCTCCTGAGAGGCTCTACCAGATTCTGACCAATACAGATGCGGATGCTCGAAGCCAACCACTGAACTGAGAACGGGGTCCCCATTGGAGGAGTTAGAGAAAGGACTGAAGGAGCTGAAGGGGCCTTATCTGCCATCAATGAGAGGGGATGCCCTTGGTCCTGTGAAGGCTTGATGCCTCAGTGTAGAGAAATGCTAGGGCAGTGAGGCAGGAGTGGGTGGGTGGGTGGGGGGAGTACCCTCATAGAAGCAGGGTAAGGGAAGGATGGGATGGGGGTTTGAAGAGGGGAAACCAGAAAGGGAGATAACATTTGAAATGTATTGAAGGAGAAGAAACTCATGGAGGTTGAACTTGGAGAGCTGCTCAGCTGAATATTGATGAGGGATTTCACCCCCAGTGACCATTGCAGGAGCCTTTCAGAGAGGCTATGACCAGTATTACAAGAAGTACATCAGCATTTGGAAAGGCAGCATCTCAGGATTAACATGGTACTGGCAGCCTACGTGGTTTTCAGCTACAGCATTTCTATGTTTTTTGTTTTTTGTTTTTTTCTTTTCTTTTTTTCAGAGCTGGGAACCGAACCCAGGGCCTTGCACTTGCTAGGCAAGCGCTCAACCACTGAGCTAAATCCCCAACCCCAGCTACAGCATTTCTTACAAGGAACTTAAACATGAGTAACGATGCAAGGACCACTGAAGAGGGGTCACTATGGAGGGCACTGTATGACCGAGCATAACCTCCTGGCCCGCTCTGATCTAGGAAGAATTCAACTGGGTGAACCTTCATACCACAACCAAGAACTAGTGTCCAATAAAAGGTGACTGACTGGTTCATGTAAAAAAAAAAAAGAAAGAAATGTAAATAAGTAAAATATCCAATTTAAAAAAGAGACCCAAATCGTTTCATAGTTGTAAAAAATAATAAGTCAAAATTGAAGGTATTGGGGTTGGGGATTTAGCTCAGTGGTAGAGCGCTTGCCTAGGAAGCACAAGGCCCTGGGTTCGGTCCCCAGCTCCAAAAAAAAAGAACCAAAAAAAAAAATGAAGGTATTTTCAGAGTTGGTTCATGGAGGAAGATAGGTTGGGGTAGCTTCTGGCAATACCTTGTGCTTCCCTGGCTTGCTAAAAAGCACTCGGTCTCTCTGTCAATGAATGGAGGATTTTCAAGTGTCTGTCTAATCCACTTCTAAGAAGGAAGCCATTGCATTAGGGTCTAACCCACTGAACTATGATTCTGCAAAAACTATATTTCCTGATCAATAAATAGTCTCAAGTATATATAAAATGTAGGGACACATTACTCAACAAACCTGATCTTCCATTCAAACACAATGGCACAGAGTGGCTCAGTTGGTTGGAGAAGACCCACAGCCTAACACTCACCTGTTTCTTGTGTGTAGTAGGTAACTTCCTTTGATGGGCTTCCCAGTTTTCCTTTGTTTATATTTTTAAACACAAATATCTGCCTTCGATGATTTCTTAAACTGTAGCATCTCTATATTTTAAAATGTGTCTCCTTAGCTCAATGAGCTTCTGAATCCATAGTCATCTCTCACCCAATCTTCCAAAACAGGACCAAATAAAATCACTTTCTAGCTCCCCAGTAGAACAAGTGATATAATCTAGAGGAACTTCAGAGCAAATGGAGGTGCTTGTCATTTTACGAGATTTATGCATGTAAATGTGCTCACCCTTTGGTGATGCTTAGTCCTAGATGTTCTCTCTCTCTCTCTCTCTCTCTCTCTCTCTCTCTCTCTCTCTCTCTCTCTCTCTCTCGTAGGTACTGAGGCATCCCCCATGACTTAAAATGTTTTGTACAATGAAAACACTATGGAAACAGCTATTAAAACTATGTTTTGGGTTGGGGATTTAGCTCAGTGGTAGAGCACTTGCCTAGCAAGCACAAGGCCCTGGGTTCGGTCCCCAGCTCCAAAAAAAAGAAAAGAAAAACCCTATGTTGTGAGGAAATAGCAAAGTCCTTACATATTTTGCATGACATGATTTTTTTCCTTATTTTCTACCTTCAGGAATTATGCATTAAAGAAAAAGATACTCTACATATGAATTTGTTTGTTTCCCCCACTTGGCATTTGCTAAACTTAATTTTGCTCCCAATAGTTTTCCATGCAACATCTTCCAGAATCATTCTAGCAAAAAAAAAAAAAAATTGGATCAAATTTAGGATTGAGCTTTCATTGATTTGTATTTTAACATATCAGTTAACTGTCAAAAGCCACCCCACACCAGAAGCCAGAAATACTCTTTATTGGGAAGGTAGGGCATTTGAATACTTATATAGGGTAACTTCCCATAACCAGGGGATTTTAAACACAAAGTAAGACCAGTGAACAATCTTATCTTAGTTTTCTGGTGCCCACGTCTATGCTATCCCTCTCTGTGGTACCTTTGTTCCGTTGAGTATGCACTTGAGCCCTGTGATTCGTATTCACAATCACTCTGCAGTGTTCTGCTCACCCAGATAGCAGCAACAAACGAATACAGCCCTTTTCCTGTAGCAATTAATTTATAAATCATTTATGCAAAATGTTTTCGGTAAAGGAAACCAACCCTGCCTTGGGCTATTGCATGACTGACATGTTAGAAAGTTCATTTTTATTTTTATCGTTTTTTTTTCCTTAAGCCAACAATGTAGTTTAGAAGAGGTAAATGGATTCGTTTTAAACAATTGGTAATAACTTCGCTTTTTATGCCTCTTCCTCGGGCGATCTAATTTCCTTCTCTTCTTCCAGCACTAGAATAACAACGCATACTCACATTTATATATTTTATGCACAATATCACTTGGTAATCAAGTATTATAAGAAGCTCGTTTTCTGAAGCATGAAGTAGATATATAAATACAGACCCATGACCTGTAACATCCAATTTCAAATCTTTTATTCAGAAATAATGCCCTAACAGGTAACTCAAGACGGAATTGTTTGCAATCAAAAATATTGGATGCGTAATGTGAGTTTGAAAAGATTCAATCATCTTGCATAGTAAAGGAAAATAATAGCTTAAATGGCTTTTAAATTCTTTTTTATGCCTAAATTTAGAGCTTGGGGACCTTTAAAAATAATTTCTTACATGAAGAGAAATAAAACGTTTTTAAAAGATTCAAGGCATATACTTATTGAAACTATGAGTAAAGTACTTTCTGTGTCGAATTACTTATTCTTGATTAGTCTAAAACAATGGGGTTCTAACTAACTCAACACAAAATACATACAAAGATAGTAGGGCTAGCTGTCATTTAAGCTGTGACATTGTTTGTCAAGGGCTGAGTATTCTCAGGCTGGTCCTCTTCATTGATACTTGCCTTGAAAACTGAAAACACTTGACTTTGGCACATTTTACTTTCTTTTTTTTTTTTCTTTTTTTTGGAGCTGGGGACCGATCCCAGGGCCTTGTGCTTGCTAGGCAAGCGCTTTACCACTGAGCTAAATCCCCAACCCCCACATTTTACTTTCTTAACAGCAATGTCATGCCTGCTTCCTCAATCCCATAATGCTGCTTTGTTTATAGAAATTAATATATGGAAACATTTTTAAGTATCCGGATGCTTTGTTTCCATGTATTTAGGTGCTCCATATATTCACAGAGGACAAAGGGGAGCATAGGCGCCCCTAGAACTAGAGTTATAACCATCCAAGCTGCCTTGGGTGCTGGCAATCTATCTCAACTATGGAATACTAAGAGCAGGAGAAGTAGAGTTCCCTAGGAAAGAGCACACCAGTTGGTTATCTAATATCAAATGATCAACTCTCAAAATAACCTATACGGTGTGGTAGTTTAAATATGCTTGGATGAGGGAGTGGCACAATTAGGGTGTGGTCCTGTTGGAATAGATGTGACCTTGTTGTGGTAGGTGTGTCACTGTGGGTGTGGGCTGTAAGACCCTCATCCTAGCTGCCTAGAAGCCAGTATTCTGCTAGCAGCTTCAGATGAAGATGTAGAACTCTCAGCTCCTCCTGCACCATGCCTGCCTGGATGCTGCCACGTTCCCACCTTGATAACGGACTGAACCTCTGAACCCAAAAGCCAGCCCCAGTTAAATGCTGTCCTTATAAAAGTTGCTTTGGTTATGGTGTCTCTTCACAGCAGTAAAATCCTAAGACACGTGGGTAACACTATATGAGTAGGCTCGGAATAGTGTAAATTGATATATTTAGGAAAAAACAGAGGTTTAGTCATAGTCTTCATGGTAGGAAGCATGGCAGCATAGAGTGCTAGAGTAGTAGTTGAGAATTCCACATCTGGATCCCAGGCAACAATAAGAGACACTGGTCCTAATACACTTTTCTCCAAAAAGCTGCACCTATTCCAATGAGGCCATGCCTCTTACCCCTCTCAAGTAGTGCCAGTCTCTGATGGCTGAGCTTTAAAATATATAAGCCTTTGTGGTGCATTTTTTTCAAACCTCAAACCTCCGCAAGGGCGGGCAACTAAGCGCATATCTGTGAACACATAAAAATGCAAATAAACATCTTAAAATAACCAAGAACATGATTTGAAATTAAAATATGTGGTAGATACGATATACACATTATTTCTACAGTGTGTTAAGCCCATTGTCTAAGAAGAGCAATCATTTAAAAAAAATTGGTCATTGGGATGAAGGAATAGATGGGAATATCTTTATCAAGTTATTGCCAGATGCTAGAAGATATTTGCAAATGACCTGATTCTCTATTCACATTCCACATGATTGGACTTTTCCAGACGAGTGAATTAGATTGAATTGATGGTCACTCATCTCCAGGAAAAGACTGTGTTTAGCATATGTCTACGACCAATTCTATTCCCCTAGCCATGGTTATTAACTCAAGAATAAATGCAATCAGCCAAAAGCATACTTGGAGCACTGGTTTCATTTTTCATCCTTGTGCTTGGTTCCAACTCTCTTGATCTAGTCTTTTCTGAAGTCATAACTTAAAGTAAGAGTTAAATCAAGCATTAACATTGTGTTGATCATGCACAAATTTGGGGGAGAGGGGAATGAAACTGTAAACGAGACCAGAAGAGAACATGACAATACACTGTGACCCTTTCTCAGGCTGTCCAGTACTCTGTAGTGAATATACACAGCAGATTGATCAGTGGGCAGAGGGCTGTGCCCAGGTGAGCCCCCTCTCTGCAGTGCTTCAAGAACTGTGCTCCCACAAAGAGAAGAGATTGTGCACCCATGTCCTACGTGACAGCCAAACCAATCGTTGGGCATTACATCTCTGTACATCTCTCAATTTATCTCCCCTTTTCTCTTCCCTGTATACCACAAACCTGGAATTTCACCTTGGAAAATACCTTCTAATACCTTCCTATTTTCTCCTGATTTTCCTCTGAAAAATATCAGAACCAAGTGCAACAATTTTTAAATATGTTTTAATTCCATTTCTTGTCTGTATATGTTTGTGGGGTGGCACTAAGATGGACACAGGATTACAGCCCCCTATAAGGTTCCCTATATCTATATGTCTTGCCTGGTTAATACTTTTTAAAAAGTATTGCACGGAGAACAGGTGTTACCTTTAGTGTGATAACGGTTTCCTATAACCGATTATTGTGGACAATTTTTAGGAAAAACAAACCAGTCTTTTGGGTTTATTCCAAAACTTTTACCACAGTTCTATATTATATAATATTTTTGAGCAGAGGATAAAATAGATAGCCTAAGCTCCAATGGTTTGCACCTTCCTACTCTAAATTATTGGCTTGGGAAAAATATTCACTCAAAATAATATCCTAAGGGTTTAGTTTTTGGCGAGCATAAAGGGGCAGGTACATTAGACCACTGGATAACCAGAAGGCCTGTTTCTCTATGAGTTTTAACAGAGCCTTTTCCCCCCTAGATTTGTAGTGACCACTGCCACCAGAGAGCAGAGTTTCTGGGATCACCAAGAGAACAGATTTAGTACAATCTTTGCAACAATGACCAGGTCTACAGAATTGAAGCCTTCAGGGAAGACGGCCAGACCCTCCCAGGAGATTCGCACCACCCTGATTTTGTGAATCACCAAATTGACATGGACAGGACCCATGGGTCTATCAGGACTCTAAGGTAACTGGATGTTTCTTCTCATGTCCCTAGGAAAAATCAGAAGACAAAAGGCTGCAAGTCACTTTTGCTGGCTTAAAAACACAGGGAATCGTGTAAAATGCATGTGAATTCTAACAGTGTCCTGAACCAGTTTGGAGAAAAAAAGATTCTCATAGCCTCTAGGATTGAAACCAGCCTCTCCAACACTATGATTTGGGTCCCAGTTCCTAAGCAGAGATAGCAGACATGCCTGATTGTATAGACAGTGTTTGAAGCAACTGAGCGGTGGCAAACTTGTTACCATAACAAATGAAGCTCTTTGGGACTTACATAAGGCCATGAAACAATACAGATTAAAATAGAAACCTAAAAGTCCTGTGACATAAAAATTACAGCTTTCATCCTAAGGGAATTAAATGTAATGTTCCAGGAACACAAGTTTTAGGGCTCCCCTTCCATGTTCCAAGTGGTAACAACTTTATAGTTGCAAACACAACCAAGCCATGAATGAAAACACTTCATAGACATTGGTGGGTGTAACAGGTGCAAGGTTACCCCAAAGTAGGCAACCCTCCGCTGGAGGCCAAAGATGTCTTTGGAAGATATTCTTAGCTGCTAGGCTGATGAACCTTAGTTGGCTGTTAGTCAAGCCAAAGGGTTTCATGTGGTAGTCAGTCACAAGGCTGTTAAGTCAGACACGGAGGTAAGGCATGAATTGCTATTAAGAGAGGTAAAGATAGGCCAAAGTAAATGGTAAGTAGGCTCTCACCTGCAAAATCCCAACCTTCCCACAGTCATTAAATATCTTAACAGTCAATCTGCCTGGAAAGGGAAGATCTTGGGCAACTTAGTTCACAAACCAGAAGACTAAAAGGCAATGACCCTGATATTTATTTTGGTTTTTTTTGTTTGTTTGTTTTTAAGATTTATATATTTAATATGTCTGTGAGTGCTCTATCTGCATGTACCCCTGTGTGGCAGAAGAGGCCATCAGATCCTATGACAGATGGTTGCGAGCCACCAGGTGGTTGCTGGGAATTGAACTCAGGACCTCTGGAAAAGCAGGCAGTGCTCTTAATGACTGAGCCATCTCTCCAGCCCCTGGTGGTCTTCCTTTTGTAATAACAATTGTATTCTATCTTTAAAGGAAATTTGATGAAAACTTTACACTAAAAGATAAAATATGTATTTTCTGTTCAGAAAGCCACACAGAGGTCAAATTAGGATGTCATTTTAAATTAAGAACAGTTTTCTTCTCTGTCAAGCCAGTCAAGAAGGGAAGAGAACTACTGTGTGTGTGTGTGTGTGTGTGTGTGTGTGTGTGTGTGTGTGTGAGAGAGAGAGAGAGAGAGAGAGAGAGAGAGAGAGAGAGAGAGAGAAATGATAAGCTGGTGTTAAGCAGTTGGCCTTGTGAAAGAATAAAGTCTGTTTTGATTGTGTTTATCTCTTTCTTTCTTTTCAGGGTTCCATTGCTCAACAGCCCTCAGAACTTGCCATTTCCAACCAGAGGAATGGGAAACTTCCCACCACAATACAAATCACTGAAGAATGTTCCAAACTAACTCGTGTTTCATCCACAAAATAATTATTTCTGAAAGCAACTAACATTAGATTGGCAATGGCTATTTTTAAAAGGGCAATTATACCGCTTCTCAGTATTTTTTTTTTTGTTTTTGATTAATCACTATCTTCTTATAGCATAACATAGTTTGGGGCAAACATGGAAAACAAATATGTAATTAAGAGTGTTTGCAAATCCTTCATGACACAACAACTCAAAGACTCATGCCAAAAAAAAAAATCCACTAATGTTCCGAATCTATCAAGATATTACAAAGTAAGTTTTAATCATTAAAGAATTTAGTTAACAGTCTTAATTATTGACCCAGAGCCTTACATTATGTTGTCCCTTTCAATGTGTTTCAGCTCAGAATTGAAAAGCTATCCTTTTTGACTCTACCATCGTTTTCCTTTTTCTTTTTTTCATTTTTATTTTCCTTTTAGAGTCTTCCTCTCTGCTGGTTTTTTTGGCAATTTTTATTGCTTATTTTATTTATCTACATTGTAAATCGTTGTCCCCTTTTTCAGTTTCCCCTCTACAAACCCCCTATCCCCTCTTCCTCTCCCTGCCTCTATGATGGTGCTCCCCCACCTACTCAATGGTTATCCTTAAAAAGAGAATGTTTCCCTCTAATTCCTGACTCTCATTTTCAATGCTTAATAAGTTAAGGAGTAAAGTTAGTTTTGCAAGGAATCTGACCCTCTACGTGGAATAATTGTTAAGTTCACATCCATGTTTACCAAACAATGTAGGCTACTCAATCCAGCAGAATCATCCTCTAGAGTAAAAACATACAATGGTCCCAATCTTGTTAATCCACGTGACTCTGGAAAAGGCGAATTTCCTTTTATTTGTTAAGAACTTGCTTGTTGAAGAGTGGAAAGCTCTGTAGCACTGTAAATTTGCCGAGTTTCACATCCAGAGCCCAAAGAATAAAACCCTCTAGTTAACAATATTTTAGCCATCAAGAGAACAGAGGAATTGGAGTGTATTGAGAGGTATGGGGATAGAATCTCCCCTATCAGGATATCTCAGTCAAAAGGCCCAATTTCCCTTTGTGCTGACAGATAATTGAAAAAAAGAGGTTCCAACCCAGAATTGCCTTTTGTAGGTGGTTGCACAGATTAATTTCCCTTGTTAATTGCCAATCAATTTTCTGGAATACTGCTTCCTCCACTGAGATTGTCAGAAGTGCCTGAGCCAGTGACCCTGCAGGTGCTGCTCAATGTTGCCTTTGACACTGACACAAAGATGTCTTTTTTCACATCTACTTAATTGTAAATAGGTATAAAGGAAGAAATGGGACACAAGCAATGTTTCTAAGTGACTGCTGTGTCACAGGCACTGCTAATGCTTTGGAAAAGTATTTCCAGTTACTGATGCATTCAAAAAGCCAGAGCAATGTCATCCACTCAGCAATGCCTACCTCCCCTTCAAAGGAAAAAGTCACACGTTTTGGTTGCATAACCTAAAAATTAGAATAATTGGGAACACGAACATAGAGCAACATGGATTGCCTACTTCTCCCATGCTCTCTTTGGAGGTTAGGAAAATAGGAATAGCCAGCATTTTGGCTATAATACTGGTAATATTGAGCACTTGCTGTTAGTAAGCTTTGTTCCATAGTACTTGGTGTTTTTTTATATGATTTCATTCAGACAAGAACCAGATATCCATTTTTGTAATCAAAGAAAGTAAGGCATAGGGATTCTGAGGGACTTCTTCAAGTATACCTTGGTAACCAACAGCAGAGCCACAAGTAAACCTGAACAACCCAGATATCTAGTGTTCCATCTAAGCACCATGAATCCCGATGAAGTTTCTTGAATGGGACAAGACTAACAGACGCACAACATCACCAGCTGATGTGGGTCACGCGACATTGTTCAAGGATTTCCCATTTGCACAAACATGAAACAGAGAAGGCACTCACCTTATAGAAGATTTCGCTATTCTTGCCTGATAGAGATGAGTCATAATCTACAACTTGTCATTTTGGTGTGCTAACATTTTACATACCAAAAGTAATGCAAATACTTGATGTTCTATAGTTCTCATCCTGAGAGTCAGCCCAAGGGATAGTTGTTCCCTAATAGTCACACTCCAAAGCAGTGGCTCTCAACCTGGAATTTGACATCAGATATCCTACCTATCAGATATATAGATTTTGATTCATAACAGTAGCAAAGTTATAGCTATGAAGTAGCAATGGAATAATTTTATGGTTGGGGGTCATCACAGCATGAACTGTATTAAAGGGGCACAGCATTAGGAGCTTCAGAATCCTCCTCTGAATGTGGGCTGGGCTTTGTGACACATCTGTTCAGCCGAGTGCAGCATAAGTGATTGATTCAATTATATAAAATACTCATCATGTGCTTGGACTTGGTTTTTCTTTCTCACTGTCTCACTGTTAGATTGGGGTACTCATCTGGAAGCCAGCTGCAGATGAAGATCAATGGGTAAGAAAATTCTTATAAATGGCCACAAGCATGGACCCGTCCAGCAGGTCCAGTTATTCAGGGTTCCGAAGAGGCGCTACCTGAGGGTCAAGGGGGGGAGAAAAGAAGGAGACCAAGCAAGGTTCTGTTGTCAATGTCTCGTTTATTGAGAGGAATGTGCAGTATTTAAAGCTCTGAAGCAGGAATTGAAGCAGGAACTGAAGTTTGGGTGGGGGAGTACTGAGAAGTGCCCAAGGATATAAGGTGAATCACTAAACTGCAAGACATCCTACTTAAACAAAGAGGCAACAGTCTTCCGGGGACATATTCTTTGAAAAGGTCGAGCCCTTCTCAGGAATCTGCTCAGGACAGTGCACTAGCTTTGCTCAGGCTGAAACATCCTGTGATTGTTCCCTGAATCTTCCTGGGAGAGGCTTTTGTCCAACAATCTCATAATCTTATAGCAGCCATCTTAGGGGTGAGCATCTGTGGCCATACAGCCCAGAGTCACGTAGCCACCTTGAGCTATACAGTCACAAAGCGGCCAGGCCCAAATCCAATACGGTTCCCTATAAAGCATGAGGTTGGAAGAACCCAGAATCCATTAGTCTGAATGTTGGTCCAGAGCCTTCCAGTCTCAGGAACTGTGGGGATAAATTAATTTGATCTTAAAACACGTGTCTCCATTTGTACTACCCACTAATATTTTACACTATTACTTCCTACTTATTGTTCCACCCTTCATTTTTCAGGGGACTCATGATGTCCTTTATAAGGTCAGTTCTTTCCCAGTTCTCATTCGAACTACATATTACTTTATCTTGAATCGTCGTCATCTGCTATGTAAATGAACAATGTTGATATAACCTGTCTCTTCACTACTTGATACCTTACATCTCAGAATACTGTGTGATCCAAGTACATGAAATAAAATATCATTTCAATTAATGTTGTTAATTATAAAATGAATATAAAATTATTTGGATTACTAAATATAACGAGCCACACTAACCACATGATATTTAATTTTTTTATTTATTTCTCCTAATAACAGCAAGCTACTGAATCATTTCAGAATGAGAAAAATCAAGTTCCTAAAGCTCAGTCCTATACCCAGAGTTAAAGTTTACGTGGTAAGGAGATAAAGCCCTACTGTAAACCTCTACTTCTGACTGAAGTAGAACACTGGGAAACACACAAAATATTCTTCCAAAAAACATCATCTTGAAAGCTAAGTAAATTCTAAAGACATGAATACAGACAGAAGAAAGTGAGGGGATGACCGGAACATTGAGGAGAATCTCAAATACTGCTATCATTCCTCTGAGGATGTAGCTCTTTGTCCCACAAGTTTACAAGCTAAGAGGGAAAGAGGTGGAGCAGAGAGTTGGAAGCTCGTAGGGACAGGAAAGCAAAAACTGGGACATGGTGATTATCCTGGCAATCGGGACTTTATGAGGGACTGTACTATGAAGATAAGAAAAGACCCAAGGGAAAAAGAAGCCTCATCATCTGTATACAAAAGTTGAGGCATCGATAACTCGAGGCTGGGAGTTCATCTAGCAAGACAAAGGCTAAAGAACTGAGTGAATGTCTCCTTGTCTCACAGTGCCAGGGACACAAAAATAAAGGTAACCAGTTTATGTAAATGAAGGGAAACTAAAAATACAACATGTGTTGACCCTGAAATGCTATGTGTGCACTTTGATACTGCCTTTGCTAAGAAAAACAGGAAGAAAAATGCCAAGAGGAAAGCAAGGAACTTCGGTGGGAAACGGACTACAGCTATTTACAAACAGGAAGAGGAAACTCGGAGATCAAACTAAACACGGAAGACCACATTAAAATACCAATCCCGTCAGATAATAATCAAAACCAGGCTAAACTGTCTTACAGAAGTAAGGATGAACAAGTGATCAGGAGCTTCTGAGGTCTCGTAAGTGGATTGTGTGATTTTATGCGCGTCGTTATCCAAAGTGGGTATCCGAGGTAGTCGATATGAAGGGAAGATGTGTTTGGTGTAGCTGCAAAGAGTTTTTAATAAAGCACAGCTACCCAGAAACCCCATCTGAGAGGCACCTAATTACAGATTGCAAACTCCTTCCTGAGTACAATCAAGGGCTGCTCAAAATGGCACTCATGCCAACCCTGTTCCCACCTCCAGAAATTCTTCCTAGGCATTAAAATTAGTCTTCCTTTGTTCACATAATCTATTTTTAGTCTCTTTATCCCACAAGTTCCTTCAGTGCCAGAGTTCATATACAGTAATACTATGCAATGGACCAGAGTATACAAATTCAAGCTCTAATAAGCCTTTGCAGTGCAATCTGAAATAATTTATTCAACTTCTCTAAGCCTTACAATCTCCATCTAAATGGTAAAAGACAGACTTATTGTAAGGACATTTTAATTAATTAAATTTGGCTTCAACTAATAGGTAAAAACCATTTAAAAGTACATTTTTTAAACATATAAACCCTGTGGTGTTCCAAATTGGAAATACATAATATTTTCAATCAAGTTTGAATCAAGTTTTAAACAGATATGTATATAGTTATAAAAACAGAGATGAGTTAGAAATAGATATGAGACAGAGATAAATCATATATTTATTAATTCCTGGTGGTAAAAGCTTCTAGCTTTCTGAAATGTGTGATACATAACTGTCAGTCAATCTACTGACAATGACGTGGCATATTTCTCACTCATATCTAGGTTTAATGCATTTCCTCTCTCACCAATCTTTCTCCAGGCTTCATTCTCCCCTTCTCACCACCTTTGTTAAACACCAACTACCTATCAGCATCTACGAGACAGGCTCTTTAAGAACCCATCCGTGAGTATGGTCAAAACAGACTTTTTCTATTCCTGACTCATTTCCCTGATTCCATGTTCACTCAATGTTGCTGTAAATGCCAGGTGTTCCTCAATTTTGAGTTTTTATAAGGTTCCATTAAGATTGTCTACACATTTTTTTTGTTTCAACCCATCTGCTGATAGGCCCTTTGGTTGCTTTGATCTCTTAGCTCTTGTGGCTAATGATGTCAAGAACATCACTCTTCCCATGACGACTGTGCCAATTTACATCCGCTACAATATGCCAGAGTTCCCCTAGCTCTAGCTTCTTGACAGATCGTACTGCCCTTATCTGGAGGTGATATCCATTCCTCTTGGTTTCAGACAATTTTTCATTGTCACTGGGTATGATACCTATTTCTCTCATGATTGGTGACTTTGAACTCATTTGCACACATCTATTGGCTATGTGTAGAAATTCTTTTGAGAAAGACCTATTTGGGGTTATCATCTCTATTTTAAAACCAAACTATTTGGCTCAGTTTGTATTTGGCTATAGAGTTCTTATTTACTCGCACATCCTAGATATTGACTCCTCATCAGAGACAGTCTGTAAATGGTTTTGCCTTTGCTCTATGTATTCTCTTGGACCGGAGGAATCCCAGAGAGTGTGATGTTCTAAGTGAATATATGTCATTGACCTGGGCACAGCCACATCAAGAATCCCAGCCACAGCAGAGAAGTGGTGGTGCGGGTCTTCAACCCCAGTGTTCAGGAGGCAGAGGAAGGATGATCTCTGTTGAGTTCAAGGTTAGCCTGGTCTACAGAGCACGTTCCAGGAGAGGTAGGGCTACAAAAGAGAGAAACCCTGTCTCAAAATAAATAAATAGATAGCCACAGACCCAGCGGGAAATGGCAAAGCCTCTTTCTGACCCATATATGAATATTGACAGAATGTGCAGAGACTATCCACCGTCACTTTTTCACCCGAGATGTTTACATCCTGAAAATGACTCCCATCCAACATACGGCTACTAAGATTAGCCAGCCCTGCCTCCTTGACCCAGCTGTACGCTATAACCCTGTCTTCCTGTTCAACTCTATACTGACACTGAGCTTCTGGGGTTCCTTTGATCCCAGCTTTCTGGCTGTGAGTTCATTTGTCTGCTTTCGTCATTCCTTGACTGCTCCAGTCAGGCCAGTCCCTGAAGCACTGGCAGTTTCTTCTTCCCTGTGGTGTTTCATTTCTTCTGTCCAGTCATGCTCATATATTTGTAATTCTGGTCAGATTTACAAATATATTACCTTGGTAAAAAAAATAATTCCTCAAGTGCACATCAAAATGTTGTGCATTTTATTGAATACGTGTACACCTAATAAGAACATCGGCCAAGAAAAGCAGGTAGCCTTAGTTCCTGCTCTCTCACTGGACCATACAGTCTTTAGAATCCCTAACCTCCAAACCCAAGAAATGCCACTAAATTGCCTCACTCTGCTCCTGCTGCCTTGTGCCTTATCGAACCTTCTCGGAGAGTACATTTGTTCTCCTTTAGTTAATTGCCTTCAAGGCTTACCATCTGCTCCCAGGCCTGAATCCCACTCATGTTTGTCTTGTGCTCTTTTTATAAACACAACCTTGGGCTAAGTATGAGGCATGTGGAGCAAGTGCTGGTCTTTAGATGAAATGAAAAGGCATGATTCTCTCCTGGCCCTCCTGACAGAATAAAAGCCTTGGTCTCCAAGAGGAAGGTGCTCTTCAAAGTGTCCCCCAAGGACTAAGTATGCCTGCAGCCTGGAAACACAGCACCAAGCATGTGGTGGATGCTGTGCAGGTTCCTGCCAGAGATAGCAGAGCATGTCTTGATGTAGAATTCCCTGAAATTTTTCCTGTTTTTCATTGTGTGTCTCTAACCTGAGAACTTTCCACTCTTCTGTTCTGGTTTATCTAAGCTGCAGTGTTAACTGGGGACTTCGCCACAAGGGGGAAGATGTAGTAATTACACCTGTATTCCTGTTAGTAGAAACCGCAGTCCATGCATTTTACATTGGGCTGGTTCGGTTTGCTTGAAATTCGCCTCTGTATTAAAATCTATGCCTGTTCCTGTGCAGCAGGGAGAATGGGAGGTGAAAGGAGGAGAAGTTAAAGGGAACACGATGTTATTCAACTAAATTAGAACTCTGCCGAAGAGAACTGCTGATTAGGGATGGTAAAGTCATTTCAGGTGAACTCATCGATTTAACCTAGGGAACTGTGTTCCTAGGCACTAATTTACTCCAATAAAAGGCTACTGATAAAATGATGGATCTCAAATCTAATTCCCTAAGCCTGGCACATCATAGAGAGACCCTCCATGGGTGAAATTGCAGACCCCTATTGCCTCATTATGTCTGGGATCCAAAGGCACCAGTGAAGCAAAAACTATAATGGAATTATCACAGCATGCTGCCTCTCAGCGTCCTATCCATCCCTCCTCCTGTGTCATATCCACATACTAATTACCTGCACTCTCCAAACAAAGAGGCTAACATTCAAAGAAGGAAGTGGGGAGAGAACTAGATCCCTATGCAGTAACAAATCAGGATTTAAGCAAACCCAGACTTACTCATCGGGAGAGACAGGCAAGAGGAAGTCAAGTACTCAGGCAGGCACATTTTTACATTCTAAAATGAATTCTGCATAAACTCGGACAAGATGGATTCTCTTCCTATTTGACTCTAACCTATTATAGCAGTTAGAAAGACCACCCAGGGCAAATATTTCCAGTCTATGTACACAGTCTTCTACACCTGAGGGCTTGGTCAGCCTGGTTCAAGACAGAAATGATGCCCGTGGCTGTCCCACTTAGGGTCAACTATACCTATCATGAAATTACATCTCTTTTAGCAAGGACTTCACAGGAGTCTAGACTGCCAGTTTTGAGTTCCTAGTTTAACTCCCGGTGTGCTGCAGGGCTGTAGTTTGATCACATTTTACCCTATTTTTAATAATTCTGCATTCAGTGAGGTATACTTGACTACGTGCCTATGCAGACTTTGCATCTACCCCCAGAAACATCCTCATATCTTGGAGTGTTGGCATAAGTGCCCTATTAATCAAAGCTTCCAGTTTCCACCTTTCTTTTTCCATTGTGCAATTGATTCTCCTCCATCACAAGATTCCCTAGCCTTATGGCGTGTTTGTTTGTTTGTTTGTTTGTTTGTTTGTTTTTCCTAATTGGCAAATTTGCCAGGGTAATTCCAGCTATTGCTTATTTGGGCTTTTCATTCTCAGCCTTGCTTAATTCTCAGGGTAATGCCATAAACACAACTGTCTCTGTCTCACAGAACATTATGGGCATCTTTTTCCCTCTGTCCAAATTGCTGAGAAAGTTCAATCCAGCCTGTGACTAGAGTTGCCACTTGTTATCTGGTGGTAAAGGTAGCTTGACACTAAGTATCTTGTTTCTGAGGAAGAATCTCAGGTTCTAGAGACTCAGAGAGACAATTATTTGAAAGCCAGGAAGAAATGATTAAGAGAGGTTTAACAAATATTAACAAACAAATGCCTTACATTTGACTTTCCAACTTCCATAATTGCAATGTATATTTTGATATATATTTATTAATATGTATTATGTAATACATATGCATATATATGTATATATCCAGTGCTAAAAACTATACCATGAGACTTGATCTCTTTTATGTTTTTATTTCACAATATCTGAGACTAGGAAAGTATGAAGAACTGAAACAGATTTCTACTTGTTCTAGAGGCTGGGCAGTCCAAGATTACATAGCAATTTACTTCTGTATCCTTACGTCAAGAGGCAATATTATGCTTTACATAAAAATATAAGAACATTTCTTCCTGCTAATGACAAATTCTATTCATTTCCGACACTCACATAGCCAAAGTGTCTGTGAGTAGACTTATAATCTAAGAGGAAACTACACAAAAATACACAAGCAGAGGTCGGTACCTGTAGAGAGGCCTTTTGCTCTGTTATGTAGCCCTTTCCCTTAGTAAGTCAATGTGGGAATACAATGGAAAACTGCACCACTAATGTGAAATATTGGTTATAAGTTTCTACATCTCTCTGAATATTCTTCTTTGAATTATTCAGCAAATAGTTTCCTAATTTCAGATTCCTGATCTATATTATTTCAAAACCAATAATGTCCTTAGTGGCTTTATTTTTACCCTTTTAAAATATTCAGATGATTGTCAAACCTATCAGTTGCTCTCCACAGACTGGCAGTAAGCCCTCCTGCTGAAGATTACACTTAAGTATCTCTTCGAGCATGGAGAAGTCATGCTTGTCTCCAATTAGAGACTTCTCCCTTATTGACTAGTGTTCATGGCACCGGACAAAGCCTTCTTCAACCTAACTAAGGAAAAGGTAAACACCAAACCTTCTCCAAAGCCTTGTATCTACAATGGTAGCCTGTCTGTATGAGGCACTGGAGAATTCATGGCCAAAGATTGAGGGAGTGACTAACCAGGATCTGATTGGATATAAGACTAAGACATACTCTGTGAGATGGAACTGACGAGGCTTGAGAAGCTAAGACCCTGAGGCTCAAAAGGACATGAATTTAGGGGAAACTGAATACTATTGTTCTGTTAAAGGAGCATAGCAATAAAATGGCTCCCAGCAACGTTCTGCTATACCCAGACATCAATGTCTCATTCAACCATTCTCATAGACACTTCCTCCTGCTGAATATGGGAACTATGCGAAGAGGCCCAAACTGGTAAATATGCTAAGGGTGAGAAAACTTGGAACACTCTGTCCTAAATTACACATCTTCCTCAATCCACTCTCCTCGGGGCTCAGGAAACTATGTGGAAGAGCGAACAAAAAGATAGTAAGAGCTGCTGTGGATGGAAGACCCCAAGGAAACTATGCCCTCCAGATACAGCAGGACTGATGCACATATGAACTCACAGAGACTGTGGCAGCATGACCAGGGACATCACAGGTCCAAGCCAAAGAGGGTCCCGGCACAGAGAGGGGAAGTGGATATCAGCTTCCATCCCTAATTCAGAAGTGTGATCAAAATAAATTGCCTGAAAAAGTTACTTTCAATAAAAATATTATTTAAAATCACAAATCAGTCAAAAAGATTTCCTTTAAAAACTGTTCTATGTCTTAGTTGCTGTTCTACTGCTCTGAGGAGGCCCCGTGACCAAGGCAACTCTTACAGAAGAAACATTAAATGGGGGCCTTGTTTACAGTTTGGGAAGTTTGGGCCATTTTCATCATGGTGGGGAGCATGGTGGCCTACTGGCAAGGGAGCAGTAGCTGAGAGGGACATCATGATCCACAGGCTGATACTGGGCGCACAGGGAGGGAGAGGAGCCTGCACAGGCCCTTGAAAGGTCGAAGTATACCCCAGTGACACATTTCCTCCAGCATGGCCAACAAAGCCATACCACCTAAACCAATAACCCTTTCAAACAGTTCCTCTGCCTGGTCACCGAGCATTCAAATATCTGAAACTATAGAGGCCATTCTCTCTCAAACACCCACCATATACCTAATATTTATCAAAAATCGAAAGCTGTATCCTTGCTTACCTTGTATACCATTTCATGCTGTAAGCACGAACATGCTTTTAAATAGGATCTCCTCTGTCCTTAGCAATAATTATTTGATGCGATGTACTAATTATGCATAACTTGAATTTAATTTATTTTTGATTTATAAACATGACTGCTTAAAACAAAATTAAAAGACCTACTAAGCAACACAGACTGAGTGTGAGCCTGGACCTCTGTGACTTCCAAACTCACGTTACTTCTTTTCTGTGTTTTTCAGTCTTTCCTGTGCACACGAAGCTCTTTCTCTTTCTTAAAGCTTATTTGTCATTTTCATTCCAGGCCACTATCTCCATAAATTCCAATTCGACATCTTATTCTGTCCTTGTTCCTGCTACAACATGCTTTAGACTGGGAAATGTATAAGTAACAAATATATCTCTCAGTTCTGGGTGACGGGAATTCTAAAAATCAAGGCATGAGCAGATTTGATGTCTGATGAGGGTTTAGTTTCTGCTTCCATGAAAGAACCTTTTTCTGTGTGTCTCTTCATAGTGTGGAAGGTAGAAATGAACAAATGCTGTTTCCACATGGGTGGGGCACATAGGATAGGGTAATCAGATCTCTAAAACCTCTTCAGTAAGACCATTACTTCTATCTTCAAAGGGCCCATCACTTCCCTTTCAGAAATTATTTAAATCATAGCACCGGGGGGATATGTCTGTTATTTACTTTGTTTGTTTAATGCCCAGCTAGTCCTAAAGCAACTTAACTGAAATTGCATGCTGGTAAATTTGCTGAGTGGCTTATAATTCTTTTGTCATCTCCATATCAAGCCAATATGCTGAGTTCAGTATCATGTGTACTTGGTTGTTTCTACTCTCACTAAAATTATTCAAGTTTCTCTCATTATTGGAATTTCATCTCCAGAGCAATGTGCTTCTAATCTAGGGTATTTATCTTCTATCTAAACTATTCAGTGACTGCTAGGATAAGACCCACTTAACATTACCTGTCAAAGCACGATGAAGAGACTTTGTTCACGATCATCACTGTAGCAACAGAGACCATAGCAGGAAAATTTGAGGTAAGGAAAGATTCATCAAAGGTAATGCAGTAGAGAGGTCAGTGGGAAAAACTTAGTAAAACTGTATACGATGTCAGGAAAGTTCTGACTAAAAGATTAAACTCACATAAGGAAATTCTTAGCAGCAATGGGCCAGGGTAACCAGACATTGCCTGGGGATGTAAATGGTGAGGGACCTGATCAATTAGGGACAACGACGGATCACAGAAGTTTGGGTGGGTCTCTTGCTAAACTGACATAGTGGAATCCTTTGTTGAGATGGATTATAAGGAACTAAACAAATGATCTTACAAGAAAGGTGAGAAGATGAAATACATTTTGACCTAAGATGCTTCCCATAGGCAACAAACTCCATTCAGAGTTCCATGTTCCCATTTGAGACATCGCAAGACGTACAAGATGAGTTGTCTCGCCCACTTAGCTTTCTTTCTAATTTGACATAGTAATTTCTCACTCAGTGTTGTCTCTTTCAGTATCCTTGCTTCCAGAATCTTCCACAGGCAAATCACTTCTCTATCCCTGCTTTCGTGCCTGCTTCAAAGATGAGTCTCTGGTTCAAAAACACTGAAGCGTTTTTAACCACCCTAAAAATACCATAAACTATCTAAACTACTAATTAATGTTTTATATAATTTTAAGCTCACCTTTCACTAAAACTCACATTAACTTCTGTAACATAATATAGATCTATTCACTATCTATTCATCTCATAATCTGTGACCCTCATTAGAACATCGGGCGTTGGTTTCTCCACATAGGAAGCGCAGTGTCTGGGCAATGTCTTTGAACTTAAGGAGATAGGAAGCTCCTTGCTGCAGAATATATGGCGACTTTGTCAAACTTTCCTCATGTCTCTATAAACTTATCTTCGGCATCACTTTCTGCTTTTGAAATTGCCTTTGATAATGAGGGAACAAAGTCATAGCTAATAGAACTGTAAATTTCAAATATAACTCTTATTTTGAATATAGGCTATAACAGACTGTTCTAAAAGTCAAAGTTACCCTCCCAGTAATAATTATAATTTCTCCTCAGCAAGGTCAGTGGTTGCACTAAGGCTCTCTGGGATCGGCTGGAGAAGGAATTAGAGAGGAGAGTCCTAGCATGAGCACTAATGACTCCTGTGACATAGTATAATTTGATCACTAAGGCATTAGAAAATTCATAATATGTAATTAATTACAGAGAATTGATTTTTTTATCACTATCAATATGACTCAATTTCTTGGGACAACTAGAGTCTGTGTCCCATAGAGACATACTTTCTAAGTTTACTACTTCTAACAGAATGTTCTAAATCATAACTGATGGGAACAGAACAGCAGAAGACCATTTTGTCTTTTCTGGGACTACTTACACCCTCAGAAGAACATTTCAAAACCTGAATGCATGCTTACACTGATAGTCATGGCACTCTTTTACGCAGAAGAGGAAGAAAGAGTGTGAGAGCCAGAGGGGATAGAGGACACCCAGAAAACCTAATTCAACCTCACCAAAGCTCATATGAACTCACAAAGACAGAGGCAGCACGCACAGGGCCTATGTGGCTCTGCTAAAGCCTTTATGTTATGGCTTCCAGTATAGGGTTTTTATGGGATTCCTGAGTGAGTGGGTCTCTGATTCTTGGGCTTCTCTTGGGCTCTTTTACTCCTGTTTGCCTTCTGTTTCTTTTGTCCAATTCTGATATGCTGCATCTTGTTTCCAATTACTGTATGTATTATTCCTCAGAAGCCTGTTTGCTTTCTAATGAGAGGTCGAGAGGGAGTGGATCCAGATTGGAGGGGAAGTGGGGAGAAACTGGAAGGAACAGATGGAGGTTAGGAACTGTAATCAAGATACATTCTATGAGAAAACATGTACTTTTCAATACAGGAGAAAATAATTAGAAGTTTCCAAAATGAATGCTATTTTTGAAAGTTACATGATTATTCCTTTTCATAACAAAGCATTTAAGTCTGATAACAAAACTTTTAAAAGCAACCCGGAATATTCACTCCATGTTCATTTCCTGATAACAAGTTTCAATCTTGTCTCCTCTATAGACACTTCTAAACCTCTTCCTAACATCATTTCTATACAACTCACCTTTTTACTTTATTATGTCATTATCTACTGGTGCCAATGTATACAGAACAGTTGTATCAGAAGACATTTTGTCCCATTAGTGACACTTGTGTATCCAAATGGGCAGGTGGGAGCAAGGCTTCTTTCATATTATGGAGTCTTCATTTCAATAATCACCTTCCACGGATTCTTTGTTACTGGCATCATTTACACAGGAAGGAGTACGTAGGTCAAGCCTTACTGTGCCTAAAGCATAAGTACAGTCATCACTCTGGTCATAACCCATTGGTGAGGCAAATATAAGCCAAAGAAGAAATATAGTGCATGCCTGGGCAGCCATTTCTTTGAGACAGTGCTATACTAAGAAAGAGAAGACATAATTTTTATGGATTTTTTTTGTTTCACCTCATTTTCCCCTGAGTTTTGGGTTAATCTCCTGGTCTTATGCCTCTACACCACCCAAGAGAATTTGTTTTGCCACCAACTTAAGACAACTCAAACTCTTCCTGTAAGCTAAATGTTCCATGCTCCTACCTGTCTTGGGGGCTTACCCAGTGTTTTCTTTAAATTTATTTTGTTGTGACATGGCCTAGTTTCAAGAACGTTTCCATTAAGAATTCTTAAAAACAAACAAACAAACAAAAAACATCATGCCCAAACAGCACTTAAAATTGGAAATTGTGTTATGGTGAATTGAATCTCAACAAAGCCACGGAAATGATGTAAGAAAAGAGAAGCAAAGTGCCAATTTCTTGGCATACAGATAAAGGTAAACCTCAAAATGAAGGCAAATGCAGAAATCATTTAATTATCTAAAGGGCAGAAAGAGGGGGGGGGAATATAAGTAGGTACCTTCAAGGTTCTCAACAACATCAAATATGACAAGATTTTACTGTATCAGTTGTTTAAGTCAGTTCACAAAATGTATTATAATTAATTATTTAGTTTATTTAAACCTTGAAGAAAAGCATAGTCAAAACATAGTCATGATTTTATAGATTTGTCTTCAAAGATAAACATGACAGTATTGGATGGAGAAGAAGAAGATAAACATATGGGAAGAGATGATGGGTAAGTAAGTAAGAAGAGATGACTAAGATAGATAATAGGTATGTATACATATATATATATATAATAGGTAGATAGATAGATAGATAGATAGATAGATAGATAGATGATAGGTAGGTAGATAGATGATAGATAGATAGATAGATAGATAGATAGATAGATAGATAGATAGAGAGAGAGATAGATAGAGAGATAGATAGATAGATGATAGGTAGATTGATGATGATAGATAGATAGATAGATAGATAGATAGATAGATAGATAGATAGACAGACAGACAGATAGCAGGCAGACATTAGTGTAGAGCATACATGTGGGACACATGACAGGAAGTATTTCTTAGAACTTCAATTTTATTTAGATCTTTATTTCATAAGCATATTATTGTAAACATAAAGTAATCAAAGTGTAAAAATGATAAATTGTATAACATCGCAGAATAAAACCCAATCCCACCCCCACATCTGCCCTCATTAATGTTAGAGAGTCTCTTGCTTCTCTTCCCTTCTAGAGCTTTCTCTCTCCTTCAGCTACATGATTAAAAACCTCTGTCAACTTCTGCTGGCTTCTAGTATTATGAAAGGTCTGTTTTTTTTTCTTTTTTTTTTTTTTCGGAACTGGGAACCGAACCCAGGGCCTTGCGCTTGCTAGGCAAGCGCTCTACCACTGAGCATGAAAGGTCAATGACCGGTGCCCACGACCCTGTTCTGAAAATTCACAAACTGCTTTAGAAGATTCAAGAGGCTCAATTATAATAAGTCCATTCATCAGGAGCACTGTTGGAGCAAGTTCCATTTAAACTCAGATTTACATTGTATGACACCATTTTTCTCTACATTCATAGAGGATACACAAGATTAATCAGAAAAAGTTAACATATATTTTATTTAAGGGTTTACAAATAAATAGCTCTCTTGGTTATAAAAATCCAGAGTTTCTAATAAAATGTAGGTAAATGGCACTCTCCAATTGGAGCTGAACTTTTACTCTTCAAGTCATAAAAGAAGCTACCAGAATTCTAATGTTATTCTAAACTTAAAACCCACAAAGTGATGTAATTGTGGTTGAATAGATTTTTGGCTGCAAAGCAAAAATGGATAGTCATTTTAAATAACAAACTGTCAGTATTTTCAGTAAATTGAGACTTTACAAATAATAAACAGTTGTACTCTCTCCATGAATTGTGGACCAGCTATTATAAATATTGAAATTAGACAATATATCACCGTTACTATCTTTTTATTTTAGCTCCTTTCATCTGGTAACAAATTGAATTATGTTTGTTGAATAAAGCTACAAGTGAGGGAAAGTTCTCTGCCCCTCCTTCTCCTTGATAAACTTGTTCAAGTGGAAGCATATCAAATTAGATATTATATTAAGTTAAATGTTGATGGAGAAAACAATGCAACACCCCGAGACACCAAAAGATACTACAAACACGATCATCGCAGGATTAGTACCACATGGCATATTACCAGGCTGAGCAAGGGAAAATCCCCTAGCACATAGAATTTAAACAGATGATCTTGCCAATATCAAGATGGATCTCTGTGCAACTTTAGACTGGCCAAATTTTTACCCTGCTTTCATTTTTTTTGAAGAGTCTTTATTTATTCATTCATCAACTTTTATTTTGCCTTGCAGATGGGATTGGTTTTTATCCAATAATCTTGGCAAAGGATAAAGTCATTAGTATATGCTGACTGATTTTATTACGTTCAGCACCATTTGGGGCTAAGGAGATTGCACAGCAGTTAAGAGCACTTACTCTTCTTGGGAGGACCTGGGATTGATTCCTAGCACGCGCATGGTAATTCATAATTATCTCCAGTTGCACCAGAACCAAGACCCTCTTCTACGTTCTTGGTCTCCTCCATGCTGTGGTACATAGGCATACATGTAGGCTCACACACATATACATTAAATAAATAAATAACTTTTTTAAAGTTATGGCATCGTGATAATGTTTACCAATAAAGGAATAGAACAATAGCATGCCCAGATGTGCAACTATTTTACTTTACATTGATGGAACCAAAGAACTAACAGTGAAGTGTAAGAAGTTTCAAGCCTTCTACGTTTGCGTCTGACTGATGTATCACATTACCAGGTAATCTAAGTGGTAATATGGAATGAACAGATAATGAAAAACTGTCCTGTCAAACTATCAGAGAGCTCACTGGCCATTATTATTGAAAGGTTTCCCTAACATAATGTTCTGTATTAAAAGATCGCTACATTTTACAATTACAAGGCATTTGACTTTGTGTCTACTAATGCCACAGTTCTTTAGGTTGTAATTCAGGTTTCCATTGTATACATAAACCTGTATGAGCTAAAGCATTACTCTTTCTCTCCCTTTCCACAAAATCTTAGGAGAAAATGGTTCAGTCCCTCTACAGCAAACTGGGCACCCACACTAAGCACAAGACATTTGGCGACGATAACAGCAGCTCCCAGCTGCTCACAATAGAGGATGAGAGGATGCAGAGGATGCAGAGGATGCAGCCTCTGTTGGGAATCAGACCAAAGTGTAGTAGACACATCTTAGGGATGGCTGTGTCATTAGCTCTCTCCTTGGAAAGAAAGGGGAATATCAGGCAAACGGAATGAAAAATATATAGCCAAAATGATTGTAAAAATACTACAATCCCTACCCATCTTGATTTGTATATTAGATATTGTGGCAGGGCTCAAATTCATGGTTTGTCCCCATTCTTTTCTCTAATCCAAGAACACTAGAGCCAGGTCAGCAAGCAAACTCCTACGCCCTTCCCAAAAGTGAAACTAACAATCAGGTTTGCCTTTGGGTCCAACCAACTGAACCCAAGGTAGACAAATCTGAAGCCTTCCTGTGGCCACTTTTATGTTTGTCAAACTCAAATTTGGTCAGTTGTATACAAAATGCTAGGATCTAGCTACAAAATCACCTAGTGTGGAAAAAATATGACTAAGTCTCAACATTTTCCAAACTAGAACCTAGGAGCAAGAATACCTTTCCGGGACCCTTTTTCCTGTATCACCCAGCATTGCGCTGTGCCTTTACCTCCGAAGCTACTCAGTCATAAATTCCTGTTGATGCTACCCTACTCATTATCTCCACTTTGCTTTCTTGTCTCCATGGAGAACTGGAGTATCTTCTTTTCCAGGCAGCTATTTCTTACACATCCCTCACCAGGCTTTAGAGTACTTTATGAATCCACATGCATAGCACTTGAAATGCTCTTTTAAACATTGGGCTTTTAAATTGAGTGGTTTGAAGACATTATTCAGTTCTAAAGGCATACAAAAAAGGAAAACCACAAAACGAAATTAGTTTGGATGATCCACACGTGATCCAGAATGGGGCGTTCATTAAAATAAAAAGTTACTATCCTGAGAGACAAATGTGTGTTTTCCTTACAATAAAAAGACAGCATTCTTTAAGTATCCTTTTAGGAAATAATTAATTCAAATGGATGAAGTGTGAAAAGTCAAGAAAATCTGCCAGCAATGAATCTCAAGAAGAAAAAAGGGAAAGGAAAACCAGCCCCAGAGTTCTAATAAACATTGGCCTCAGTAGATATTACTGAGAAGGAAACATATCATAAAATAGTGCCTGCAAACTTTAAAAAATTATGAATATGTATTTCTAGATAGAACAGACTTCAAATATCCTCAGCACAATTAGCAAGGATGAAACATACAAGAGATACCACTGTGAAAATTGAGAGTAGTATAAAGATGGGAAGACACACCAGACAAGGACCACCTCTTTGAATCACTGCATCCCCCAGAATGCTCTTAACACTTGCAAACTCAGAAAGACCTTCAACATGCCAAGCAAAGAGTGATTTTCAGTCTGGACCATTTCGTCCAAGACAAATTTAATTATGGAAAGTTTAAAAAGCAATTCTGTTTAGACCGCCAAAGTTATTTTGAAACATTTTCTATGCATGGAATTTTGAAGATTCCTTGCAAAATATTTTCAACATAAGCCAAAACTGAGATGGGAACTGGGGATGATGATACAGAACTGTAATCTCAGTTACTCCAGAATCCGAAGCAGGGGAATCTCACATTTAAGGCCAACCTGGATTCTTCAGCAAGATCTCAACTTAAAACAACAACAGCAGAAACAGCAACAACAAAAAAAGAACTAGCTGATGTCTTTCTAGATATGCTAAGTAGAGTGCTTGCACAGCATGAATGTGACTATGACTTCATTCCCAGTGTAAAAGAAAGGATGAAAGAGAAGAAGAAAGATAAGTAAGGATAGAAAAAAGGAAAGGAAGGAAGAAGGGAAGGGGAAGAAATGGGATATAAAAGGTGGGGAAAAAACCAAAAATACAAAATACAAAACCTGAGAGTCTGTCACCAATGATCAGCTACAGGCCACCAGGTCACTGGTCAAGTGAACTCTGCAGCTGTTAGTCTACCACAAGCCTGGAAAACATTAATTCATCCAGAAGCAGATGCTAAGCCATTGGAAGAGTCTTTTTCTAGTAAAGTGAAGCTGATTTACTACCCAAAGTAATTTCATTTGTAGATGGGAAATGTACTGTTAATTTTGTAACAAATCAGGCAGCAATCAACTGTTAACTCTGGACAAGGGAAAGATGCTACACAAGCAAAAGCTCGTAGGTTAGTATGTGTCATGCCCCACTAAGGGTGAATTTACTGTGTAAGTACTGAGTACTATTGTAAGTACTAACTATAAAGACATGATGTTGCAAATGCCAGCAGTACAGTGACTAAAAGTGTGTCTGTAAGAAAGTTCAGTTTTCACAGGCGGTGCCTAAACCTCCTGCGTGCTTACATTGCAATCCATCCATGTTATTCAGGAATGGAGAGGCGATACAAAAACAATCAGTGAAAAGAAATAAAAATACCTGCCTTGGGAAACGGAAAATGATGTGGATGAGAAAGTTACGATTTTTATTGGGTCCAGAGAATTCCATGACTATGTAATTTCATAACTTTTAGAAAAAAGTAAAAGAATAACAGAAATGGCCACTATTGAAAGTCCCTATGTATTCGGTCCACCTTTTATTTTTCTCCATCCGAAGACATGACTACTAGTATTGCAAACGAAGCTTTAAAGCCTTTTGGTTAGGGCTGGGAAGATGGCTCAGTGCATCAAAACCACATATCAGGAGGATTATAATCGGGATCCCCAATTCTCACATTGTATGGGTTTGGAAATTGCCGCACAAACCATTCAGATACTGATCTCGGTCAAAGATGGCTGGTTTATTGAACACATACCCCAAGATTTGTCAACGAAGGTGCTGAGGGTACCTGGAAGAGAATGGGGGACAAGAGACACAAAGAAGGACGCCAAGACAAGAGTCTGATCAAGGCGACGATTTTATTTTTCCCAAGGCTGAATTTATACCATAACAGGGGTAACAGAGGGAAGGGGGAAGTGTGAAACATTTACACAGGCCAAGGACCCAGTATTCGTGTGGTCAGCTGATGTTAACTGGATGTCAGAAAGGTCACAGGTTTCTCATATCTTCTAGTCAGCAGGATGTTGGTTTCTCAGAAAGGTAACAGGTCATCACATGGGGCATCTTGACATCAGATGTATTTCTCAGCAAGGTCATAGCTTTATCATATCATTATTCATCCTGACCACCAGATTTGTATTAGTCTTCTGCAGCTGGCTGGGGATTTTCCATGAACCCAGTCATTCTTAACTCTAACCATACTATTAACATCAATAATGGAGGGTTTCAAGGGCATCACTCCCAGCAAAGACTGATCTATCAGGGACATAGTCCAGACTCAGAATCTGAACTGGGGTGCCAGGCTAGAATCCCAAAGAGCTTTTAAGTCTGTAATCTACAAACATTTGTACCAAGTCATTCCACCAATCATGATTTAGGAATAGAGGATGTTCCTTAGGACCATGTCTTTGTTGCACGTGTATCCTGTTTCCATTGGTTGAGGTATTCAATGGTGGCAGGGGACTGCCCTTGTCTAATATCCAACCAGGCTGGACATGTCTCTTTCTGTCAATTCCAATGAAGGTCTTGGGAACTTAAACTTTATTTGACCCCACTCAAAATGGAAGTTTTACTCCAAATGGCTGCTTATATTGGTGCAGGAATCCTTCTTATGTTGGTGGCCAGCCCAGCAGCAGTTTACGAAGGCAAGAAAATATAAAAGCTCATACATAGGTGCAGGGAGTATTGCTAGGCAATGGGTTCCTGTCCAAGCCTATCCTGGCTAAGCATACAAAGGAGTTCTAACTGATCTCCATTGTGATTGCTCTCCAAGAATGCAAAAGCACCGAACATAACAGAAAATGCAGTCAACTCAAGCATGAGAAAAGTCCTAGTAACAGCACATGAAAAGTTTCCTTATAATATCAGTAACAACACAAAATGGCTCCTTAGACAGGCAACAGTTACCTAGGCCTCAACACACATAAATGCTTGGGTGGACATGGTTGCCCTGTATGGTAGCACTCTATGGCAGACAAAGTATTCAAGGGTGCAATTGGCTAGCTAGACTAGCTATATAGTATGCTGTCCTTATAACAAAACTTCAATCATTCAATTTTACCAATATTAACTTGGGAGTCAGATGCTGGACTGAAAACCTGCTAGGTCAGAGAGGCAGAGAAAGCATCCAGCTGACATTCCTCCTCAGCTAACATTCCAAAAGAGAAAAGTAAGTTCTCCTTCTCCATGCTCTCTCAAAAACGCCTCAAACTGAACGTCCTTTCTCTCTACTTCCCATGCTTCTCCATATCCATCCTCCTTACTTTCTCTCTCTATGTTGTTTTTCCTATATTTACTCCCTGTCAATTGCTTGTTTGCTCTTTCTCTTAATCTGCGGTTGACTTTATTTAATCCTGTTTACAATAAACAAAAAGTTCTTTGATTAAAGGTGTATGCTTGGGCCTGGGCAAACCACAGCTAAAATAGGTTTTTTGTTAATTCCCCAGTAAATTACACTGTCTCAAGGTTCATAGTATGGTTAAATATTCGGCAACAACGGGAATCTCTGAGACACACTGGCATGCGTCAACAAATGGTAAGAGGGACTGAGGATGTCATTAAGATCTGAAGCCTCTGGTCTCCACCAATAGACAGGCAAACATGCATACATATCACATACATAACCAGGCATAGAAAACAAAAGATACTTGCTCCGCTATGTTTATTGACACACTATTCACAATAGCTAGAAAACAGAAACAGATGGATCGATGATGAAATGTGGCACCTACACAAAATGGAATAGTATTCAGCTGCAAAGAAAAATGAAATTTGCCAGCAAATTCATAACCCTCGGAAGGATTATATCAAATTAGGTAGCACAGAGACCCCAAAATAATGCTTCATTTTTTTCTCATTCATTGGCGTTTCCTAGCTCCATGTCTTTAGGAGTAAGTGTACACCAGAGAGTGGCCAGAGAAACCAAAAGTATAAGGGAAAGTTGAGATAGTGGCTTCAGAGGGTTCTAACAGGACAAGAGATGTGAAGGCAGGAACCCAAAAGCCTGGTAGGAGGCTCCTCCGTCGGATATGAAAAGAAGATTGATACAAAACGTGAAGAAGAGAAGAAGGACAGAAAAGACACTTCCTACTACTAGAAAACTAGCCAATTTTCTGTGGTTAGTGAGGTAATAGATTTTATAAAAGAATCTACCACTGACCCTTTATTAAACCAGCATAATTCCTGACTATATCCCAAACCATATACCTATACCCACAGATAAGTATAGCTAACACACTTCATCAAAAAAAAAAAAAGCTTTCCTTTATAGCAAACAGAGACAATCACAAAATACCAGTACTGGACACAATACAGAGATCAGTGGATCTGAAGGAGCCCACCCCAGTGGGTGCATCTACATCACAGCTCCTATCTATATGACTCAGGGAATAGCCTAGAAGAGTGGGAGAGACGAAAAAAGCCAGAATACCAAGATGTCTGCTGTGAAATAGTCTGTCATAGAAACAGCTACACAGAAAGACTTGAATCATGGCAATATTAGTAGACCTGCTAATTCTGAACAGGACAACTTCATGGAGTCACATCCCTACATCCCTGTACAAGGAATTGTAACCAATTGCTGTCTCCTGAGGGAGAGAAAATAAGCCCTCCAATACAAAGTGGTCAGGCCTGAAACTATATGCAGTTAAACAAACAAAAAGTCTTGGCAGGTTGAGTTTACATATTTATGGATGCATATGTATATGCACATATATATGTATGTATATATCACAATAATCTTTAAAAGGCTACAACTAAAGTTTTGCTAAATATATATAAAAAGAAAACAACAAAGCATAAATTAATTTTTCCATATGTCATTCACTGTCTATGTCCACGTAAATTGCAATGTTGACAAAGACAAGAAGCACATCAATAAAATCCTTCACTTGGATTCTACTCCAGACCTAAGATCACACAATCATATGGCCCCATTTTTATTCTACTTCCCAGATAAAATTGCATGCAATGATGGTCAGCGAGTTATAACTATCCTGGGGGAAATTACAAGCAAAAGTAAAGAAATTCCATGTGGCAAGAGCCAAATTGTTTTATTAAAGTGATTGGTGGGAGGATGAATTCTTCCATTGGTTGATATGAGGATCAGATTTTTCACACGCATGAAAATAATTTAACTTCTGAAACCTAGATGAAAAAGAGAAAATAGCAGAAGACTGTCCGCAGTAGATGAGAAATTTATTTCTGTTTCAAATGCTTTGTCAGTGCTGTCGTCTTTGAAACAATGTGTTTTTGATTCACATATTTGGATGGATTGTATTCTGCTTAGGGAATCACATTTTGATCTTTCATTCCTTTCAGGACAGCCGTGTGAAAAGTGTTTTTATAAGTTATGGTTCTGACCTTTTTAGGATTCTGTTATTTGATTAAAAAACATCAGAGGGTCAATGCTGGCTGCCCGCATTCATGGCTTGTACCAGTGCAATCAGAAATGCAACGGGAGCACAATTTGTAAGGGGTTATGTGTGTGTGTGTGTGTGTGTGTGTGTGTGTGTGTGTGTGTGTATACATGTATAAATATATATATATGTATATATATATATGTATATATATAAAACAAATATTTATTGTCACTTATGAAATTCCAGGCTGAAATGAAGCTCACCAGCATACCAGAGATATGTTTTCTGTTTCTTCCTCGGGGCCTATGATGCTCAGCAATTTCATTGGTGAAAACAATTTGTGAATATGGCATTTGGGTCCTTTTGAGATTCAACACCCTTGAGTAAGATTTAAGTGAAACATTACCGAGTAACCCATTCAGGGAAAGCGGTGTGGGGCACTGAGCGAGGAAAACTTGGCACAACAGCTTCTTCGTTTCCAGTGTGGCCTGCAGATGCATGGCGTTCCCCCATGAAATCAAGAGTGTCCATAATGATATCATGTTATTATTTGCTTTTGCTGTGTTGCCATTTATATAGATGCTGCAAAAATATCATGCGTAACACCTTAGTGTGTGAGAATGAATCAAGACAATGGTAACAAACTACTCATATATATATAAAAGAAATCACCAATCCCAGATACAGAGAAAGGCATCAACAGTGTGGCCGTGGGTGAGGTAAGAGGAGTGACAATGAATCTCAATAGAGAGTCTTAAAACGTGGTGAAATTCAGTGCCAGGAAGCCAAGGGTTAGCTGCCAAGGAATCTAAGGTATTTCCAGAGTGACAGGAGGAACCTGGAGTCCATAATGGCATGCAAGAAGTAGTTCAATATTTGGTAATTTCTGAAAGACCCAACGAGCAGCTGAAAGAGTCAGATGCAGATATTTGCACCCAACCAATGAACAGAAGCTGCAGACCCCTGCGGTTGAATTGGGGGAAAAGCTGGAAGAAGCCGAAGAGGAGGGCGACCCTGTCGGAGGACCAGCAGTCTGAATTAACCTGGATCCCCAAGATCTCTCAGACACCGGATCACCAAGCAGGTAACCTACACCTGGTAGATTTGAGGCCTCCAACACATGTACAGCAGAGGACTCCCGGGTCTGGGTTCAGTCGGAGAAGATGCGCCTAACCCTCAAGAGACTCGAGGCCCCAGAAAGTTTAGAGGTCTGGTGGGGTGGGTGGGGTGGGGACATCCTCATGGAGACGAGGGTGCAGGGAGAAAGTAGGGATGTAGAACAGTCAGAGGGTGGACCAGGACGGGAATAAAATCTGCAGTGGAGAGAGAGAGAGAGAGAGAGAGAGAGAGAGAGAGAGAGAGAGAGAGAGAGAGAATATGAATGAATTATAAAAAGATAATTTCTTCATAATAAAATGAGCATCATCGCTACGAACACAGCAGCATCTCCTAAAAGAAAAATAGAACTACTCATTTCATTGTTGATGATGGTTCACTAAAAAATTGAGTTTTCAGATTTTTAGTTCCTGGCATCTTTCACTTACTGCCATGTGGAAATTAGTCTTTCTGCACACGCTCCTCCACCATACCATTCGGATGTCGTGAATAACCAACGACGTTCCATCTCTTCAGATACACTGAAATGTATGCATATCATCCCCAACCCCATTAAAAATGACATTTTTAACAAAGAACATTTAATTATTGAACAATTGTCTTACTTTTTACATCCCATATCCAAGTTCTCTTAATGAAACATGGCATGCAATGTCTGTGAAATTCATGTAAAAAGGAAAGGCATCAGATTTTTTTCACGTGTCTCTCAATAAATTCAAAATACTTAGAAAATTACCTATTTCTTGAAGTCATTATTAATCCGTTGGAACATAATAATGTATTAGTTCTTAAAATTCTATCAAGAAGTAGAGCATGACAGTACCTTGACAGATGAGTTATGAAATCTACCCACATTGGAAGAATTTGCACCTACTTAAAAATTATATTAAAAATAAAACCTGCCAGGAGCCCTAAGATACTCATTAGGTGCCAAAGAGATCTTTCCAATCAAGTGTTCTGTTAGTACCTTGAGGCAAAAGTCAGGTTGCATCTACTTTTATTTTAAAAAATATTAAAAAATATTAACTTACAACGGGAACCCCCATATTAACAAAACCAAATAAAGAGCAGATAAAAATCCTAGAAAGTCTGACAATAAATTAAGAAAACAATAGGAAGACAGAAAACTTATATTTTCTAAGATATTTTCTAAGATATATAGTTCTCTATATTATTTTTCACATTTTGGAATGGCATTTAACCACTTTCCAACATTCAGTCACTCCTTTTAATTATTTTTCCCCACATTATCACTCATTAGGCCCACTGTTCCTTTTATTCAGTTGAGTATGATTTAAAAAAAAAACTATAGTCCACTATGCCTACTCTCTTCAATCCTTCCTGTCTAGTTTCCATAGTGAACACAAACCTTGACAACCCTCACTTAGATCTTACCCCTTCCTATAAACATCTCCATGGCACCCCATGAGTTCACTAGTCCTAACACCTTATTCTTCCTATTCCTGATCATTCCCACCAACCAGGTAAGCATCGTCTTCTTCCTGTTCCTCAAGCATTCACAGCTCTCAGCCATGTAAAGTCTTTGTATTTGCAATATCCCTACCTCAAATCCCTGCCCACAGATGTCACCTTGCCCCTTTCTCAAAGCATCACCAATTAACATACATTTATTTCTGTTTTCCTCCTTAGACTGTAGCTTCATAAGAACATGAATACTTTCTGATAGTTGTTATTGTTTAGGTCTTCCACAATTACCGCCATTCCTATAAGGTTATTTGACATATAGTAAACACTAAATAACTATTTATCAGCAAATCAATCAACGGATTGATTACTTATATAAGTTGATTTCTTAAACTTTTATGTTTTAATTTCATGAACCATTACAGATAATAATATGCAGATAAGCACCTTTAAATGAATTGGTCAACATGGCTCACAAGTAGGATTAGCTAAGAACCACTTGAGAGATGGAGATTGAAGAACTAAACTGTCCCATAGGACTTAACTGTCTGAGAGTCAGTGCCATGGTTTCCTGACATTTGTTGGTTTTTTTTTTTGGGGGGGGGGGCTCAAAGAAAGTTAAAGAATTCTTTAACTGGAAAACTGGTCTCAGAGAGGACTACTGGCTACCTTAAATAGAACTCCAAATAAATTGGACCAGAAAAGAAATTACTCCTGTCATATAATAGTCAAAATACCAAACGAACTAAACAAAGAAAGAATATTAAAAGCAGTAAGGGATAAAGGTCCAGTAACATATAAAGGCAGGCTATGAGAATTATGCCAGACTTCTCACCAGAGGTTATAAAAGTCAGAAGATCCTGAGTAGATCATATATGCCGAAGAGAACATATATGCCAGCCCGGGCTACTATATCCACCAAAACACTCAATTAACATAGATGAAGAAACCAAGATATTCTGTGACAAAACCAAATTTACACAATATCTTTCCACAAATCCAGCATTACAAAGGATAAAAGATGGAAAACTCCAACACAAGGAGGGAAAATACACCCTAGAAAAACCAAGAAAGTAATCTCCTTGCAATGAAAGCAAAAGAAGAGAACCATGCAAACATAATCCCACCTCTAACAACAAAAATAACAAGAAATAACAATCACTGTCTCTTAATATCTCTTAAACTCCATGGAATTAATTCTTCAATAAAAAGAGAGGGTAACAGCCTGGGTACATAAAGAGGACTCAGTGTTTTGCTGCATAAAGGAAACACACTTCAGTGAGGTACAGATAGTACCTCAGAGTAAAAAGCTGAAAAACAATTTTCCAAGCAAATGGTCCCAAGAAACAAACTGGAGTAGCCATTTAAATTCGAATAAAATCGACTTTCAACCAAAAGTTATCAAAAAAGGTAAGAAAGGACGCTTCATATTCATCGGAGGAAAAAAATCCACCAAAATGAACTCTGAAATCTGAATATCTATGCTCCAAAACCAAAGGCAACTACATTCATAAAAGAAACCTTACTAAAGCTCAAAGCACACATTGCACCTCACACGATAACAGTGGAGACTTCAACGCCCCGCTCTCATCAATGGACAGATCATGGAAACAGAAACTAAACAGAGACATAGAGAAACTAACAGAAGTTATGAACCAAGTGGATTTAACAGATATCTATAGAACATTTCATCCTAAAATAAAAGAATATACCTTCTTCTCAGCACCTCATGGTACCTTCTCCAAAATTAACTGTAAAACAGGCCTCAACAGATACAAGAAGATTGAAATAGTCCCATGCATCCTATCACACCACCATAGACTAAGTCTGGTCTTCAATAACAACAAAATGACAGAGACCACATACACACACGGAAGGTGAACAACGCTCCACTCAATGAAAACTCGCTCAAGGAAGAAATAAAGAAAGAAATTAAAGAGTTTTTAGAATTTAATGACAATGAAGGCATAACAAACTTATGGGACACAATGAAAACAATGCTAAGAGGAAAACTCATAGCTTTGAGTGTCTCCAAAAAGAAACTGGGGAGAGCGTACATTAGCAACTTGACAACACACCTAAAAGCTCTAGAAGCAAAAGAAGTAAATTTACTCAAGAGGAGCACATTGCAGGAAATAATCAAACTCGGGGCTGAAATAACCAAGTAGAAATAAAAAGAACTATACAAAGAATCAACAAAACCAGGAGTTGGTTCTTTGAGAAAATCAACCAGATAGATAAACCCTTAGCAAGACTAACCAGAGGGCACAGAGAGTATTTCCACATTAACAAAATTAGAAATGAAATGGGAGACATAGCAATAGAATCTGAGGCAATTCAAAATTCATCAGATCCATCTACAAAAGCCTACACTCAAGAAAACTGGAAAATCTGAATAAATTGGACGATTTTGTAGACAGATACCAGGTACCAAAGTGAAACCAGGATCAGATAAACCATTTAAACAGTCCCGTAACTATTAAAGAAATAGAAGCAGTTATTAAAAGTCTCCCAACCAAAAAAAGTCCAGGACCAGATGGATTTAGTGCAGAATTCTATCAGACCATCATAGAAGACTGAACAATACTCTTCAAAATTTTCCACATAATAGAAGCAGAATGAACACTACCAAATTCTTTTTTGAAGCCACAACTATGCTTATATCTAAAGCACACAAAGGCCCAACAAAGAATGAGAACTTCAGACCAATTTCGCTTATGAATATCAACGTAAAAAAACTCAATAGTTTCTCGAAAACTGAATCTAAGAACACATCAAAACAATCATTATCATGATCAGTAGGCTTCATCCCAGGGATGCAGGGATGGTTCAATATATGGAAATCTATCGACGTAATGCACTATATAAACAAACTCAAAGAAATAGCAATATGATTGTAGGATGAAATACAGGTGAGGGCGGGTACAGGATAGAGCGAGACCTGACATTGGATGAGAAGGAAGGATGGGCGGGAGAAAAGTTTGAGGGAAGAGGAGGAGACTGAAACAGAAAGGAGGAGGAGACAGGAGGAGACTGGGAGAGTAGCAGTGGAGAGAACATGGAGGCTGACATCGATTCCACTCTGTGTATTTACAGGTTGTTATGAATATTCTTAAGGGACGGATGTGTATAGGGCTTTGTATGTCTAGGTGGGCAATTATATCTTATCAATTAGATCAGAGATTATTGTGTTGTGTGTTTTTCATGTGCAGATTTAAGTGTGAGAGAGTGTGCAGCTGCTAGAGAGACTGGGCAGACATGAAGTTGGGATATGTGCTTCTGGCATGATATCTACCAGATACCTTGGGGCACTGCAGTGCCGGATCCAGAGGTGGTAAAAGAAAACCATTTTTATAATTTTATAGCAACATATGATCATCTCATTAGATGCTGAGAAAGCATTTGACAAAATTCAACACTCCTTGAAGTTAAAAGTCTTGGAAAGATCAGGAAGTCAAGGTCCATACCTAGACATAATAAAAGCATATGCAGCAAACCAGTAGCCAACATCAAACAAATGGAGAGAAACTTCATTCCACTAAAATCAGGGACTAGACAAGGATGCCCACTCTCTCACTACTTATTCAATATAGTACTCAAATCCTAGCCAGAGCAATCAGACAAGAAAAGGAGATCAAAAGCATACATATTGGAAAGGAAGAAGTCAAAATATCACTATTTGGACATGTTATGATAGTTTACTTAAGTGACCCCAAAAGTTGCACCAGAGAACTCCTAAATCTGATAAAAACCTTCATCAAAGTGGCTGGGTATAAAACGAACTCAAACAAATCAGTAGCCTTCCTCTACTCAAAGGATAAACATGCTGAGAAAGAAATTAGAGAAGTTCACCTTTCACAATAGTAACAAATAACATAAAATACCTCAGTGTGTCTCTAATCAAGCAAGTGAAAAATCTGTTTGACAAGATCTCCAAGTCTCTGAAGAAAGAAATTGAAGACCTTAGAAGATGGAAAGACCCCCCCATGCTCATGAATTGGCAGGATTGATATGGTAAAATGGCCACCTTGCCAAAAGCAATCTACAAATTCAATGCAATCCCCATCAAAATTTCAATTCAATTCTAGAGTTAATTCAACTAATTCACATAATTAGAAAGAGCAATTTGCAAATTCATTAGAACAACAAAAAACCCAGGTTAACAAAAACTATCCTCAACAATTAAAGAAGTTCTGGGAGCATCAGGATCCCCACCTCAAGCAGTATTACAGAGCAATAGTGATCAAAACCATATGGTGTTGGTACAGAGACAGGCAGGTAGATCAATGGAATAGAATTGAAGACCCAGAAATGAACCCACATACCTGTGGTCACTTGATCTCTGACAAAGGTGCGAAAACCATCCAGTGGAAAAAAGATAGCATTTTCAGCAAATGGTGCTGGTCCTGGCAGTCAGCATGTAGAAGAATGCAAATTGATCCATTTTTATTACCTTGTACAAAGCTCATGCTCACGTAGATCTAGGACCTCCATATAAAAACCAGACACTCTCAAACTAAAAGAAGAAAAAGTGGGGAAGAGCCTTGAACACATGGACACTGGGGACATTTTACTGAATAACAATGGCTTATGCTCTAAGATCAAAAATTGACAAATGGGACTTCATATAATTGCAAAGCTTCTGTAAGGCAAATGACACTCTCATCAGGACAAAATGGCAACCAACAGATTGGGAAAAGATCTTTACTAATCCTACATCCGATAGAGGGCTATTATCCAACATATATCAAGAACTCAAGAAATTAGACTCCAGAGAGTTAAATAACCCTATTAAAATGGGGTAGAGAGCTAAACAAAGAATTCTCAGCTGAGGAATGCCAAATGGCTGAGAAATACATAAAGAAATGTTCAACATTCTTAGTCATCAGGGAAATGCAAATCAAAACAACCCTGAGATTCTACCTCACACCAGTCAGAATGGCCAAGATCAAAAACTCAGGTGACAACAGATGCTGGCAAGGATGTGGAGAAAGAGGAACACTCCTCCATTGTTGGTGGGATTGCAGACTGGTACAACCATTCTGGAAATCAGTCTGAATGTTCCTCAAAATATTAGACATTGTACTACCTGAGGACCCAGCTATGCCACTCATGGACATATACCCAAAAGATGCTCCAACATATATCAAGGACTCATGCTCCACTATGTTCATAGCAGCCTAATTTATAATAGCCAGAAGCAGGAAAGGATACAGATGTCCCTCAACAGAGGAATGAATACAGAAAATGTGGTATATTTACACAATGTAGTAACTCAGCTATCAAAAACAATGATTTCATGAAATTCATAGGCAAATGGATGGAACTAGAAAATATCATCCTCAGTGAGGTAACCCAATCACAATAAAACACACGTGTTATGTACTCACTGATAAGTGGATATTAGCCCAAAAGCTTGAATTACCCAAGATACAATCCACAGACCACATGAAGATCATGAAGAAGGACCTTCAGTCCTTCTCAAAAGGGGGGACAAAAATATTAATAGGAGGAAATATGGAGACAACGTTTGGAGCAAAGACTGCCCCACCTGTCCATCCAGCCCATATACACACGGCCACCAAACCCGAACAATGTTGCTGATGCCAAGAAATGTATGCTGACAGGAGCCTGATATAGCTGTCTCCTGAGAGTCTCTGTCAGAGCATGACAAATACAGAGGACAATGCTAGAAGCCAACCATTGAACTGAAAACAGGGTCCCCATTGGAGGAATTAGACAAAGGATTGAAGGAACTGAAAGGGTTTGCAACCCCATAGGAACAATAATACCAATCAACCAGAGCTCCCAGGGACCAAACCACCACCCAAAGACTACAAATGGACAGACTCATGGCTCCAGTTGCATATATAGCAGATGATGGCCTTGTCGGGCACCAATGGGAGCAGAAACCCTTGGGTCTACCATAGCTGGACCCCCCCCCCCCAGTGTAGGGGAACCTCAGGGCAAGGAGGTGGGAATGGGTTGGTGGATGGGTTGGGGAACACCCACATAGAAGAAGGGGATAACATTTGAAATGTAAATTTTAAAAAATTCAGTTTAAAAAAAAAAGGAAAGAAAAGAAAAAGAAAAGCAGTCATTATGAAATGGTGGTTTGCTTCGGAGTGTTGCCATGCCCCCTTCTGGATTTCCCAGGTACTGCATGTGCATGTTTCACAGACATACTGCAGAGAAAAAGCATACCCATGAAGCTAAAAATAAATTTTAAAATAAAGTCATAGAATTTGAAACGAATTTCTGAGTAAAATGTATGCCAGATGTACTGTTAGAGGACTGTGAATTCTTCAGCCTGATATTAAACTTCAGTTATTTTCACCAAAATTCTGCTTATCAAATCAAAATTAGTCCGGATAATTCCTATGGCTTCTTAACTATCTTTTCCTTTTTTTTTTCTTTTTGTTTTTCCTTCTTTTCTCTTCTTTTATTGGATATTTTCGATATTTTCTTTATTTACATTTCAAATGTTATGCCCTTTCCGGATTTCCCCTCCACATACTCTCTATCCCATCCTCCCTCCCCCCTGCCTCTATGAGGGTGCTCCCCCACCCACCACCCATTCCCTTCTGCCTCCCCTCCCTGGCATTCTTGCTATATGTTCCATGCAAGTAAATCCTGGAATAAACTTGGGTAATAGGCACAACTGTTGAATGTGATCTTTCATGCTCACAGCACCGATGGGATAAGGAATCAGTGGTAGTTTTGAGGAGGGGTTCATGGATCCGGGATGCTGGTTTTAAAGTAACACATAGAGTCAACCAGTCTGATTGAAATTGACTCGTTAAAAATGTTGCTGTTGTGGATGGCAATGAGACAAGAGGTGATGAGACATTTCATGGGGGTTTACTAATTCAGGTTTCTCGCAGCAAGACATTATTTATTGCTCCGGTAGGTCAAGGTCATGTCTGGTTGCCTCCACCTTATCAACTGGGTTTATGTAAATTCAGCTGGAGATGCAGGTAAGAGGCCTGTCAGTGAAAGGTCAATCCGATACAGCCAATGCAAAATTAATTTAGTAACCACCTCCATCTAACAAGGATAAAGCGTCTCAAGGCAGACTGCCTGTAACAAAAACTCAATAATTAAAGCTATTTCCAATGTGGAAGGCCTGCTTTATCTCTGCAAATAGAGAAAGGAATCCCTGTGGATGGATTGAGGTGGCAATCAAAGCTATCCCACTTGGAACTCCACTGAATTCTTGAAAATGTTTATTGAAGAGCATTCACTCTCCTCAACATTGACCCACCAATTAACCCTTTAAATCAACTACCTCTTCTCCCAAATGGCCACTCATCCAGCTGCTTCCCTATAAATATCTGTCAGAAAGATTTATTTTTTTCCAAAATTTTTAAAATGTTTATTTACTTGATTGGTACCTGTGCCAGTGCACACATATGTAGGTCAAAGGATGAGGTGGAAGAGGCGGTCTCTCATTCTGCCATGTGAATCCTGAGATTCTAAATCGGGTCATTAGAAGTGATGGCAAGCACCTTTACCCACTAAGCCACCTTGCCAGCCCCAGGTACCTTTCTCCAAAACATTTTTTTCTTATTAATGACCGTCTATTGTGATGCATCAAATCAATAGATCCTATAAGGTCCCTGAAAGGAACCCTCACACATTGTCACATAAAGAGCATGAAGGAATCAGAGGAAGGACTGAAAGAGCTTGAAGGGGCTCGAGACCCCATATGAACAACAATGCCAACCAACCAGAGCTTTCAGGGACTAAGCCACTACCCAAAGACTATACATGGACTGACCCTGGGCTCTAACTGCATAGGTAGCAATGAATAGCCTAGTAAGAGCACCAGTGGAAGGGGAAGCCCTTGGTCCTGCCAAGACTGAACCCCCAGTGAACGTGATTGTTGGGGGGAGGGCGGTAATGGGGGGAGGATGGGGAAGGGAACACCCATATAGAAGGGGAGGGGGAGAGGTTAGGGGGATGTTGGCCCAGAAACAGGGAAAGGGAATAACAATCGAAATGTAAATAAGAAATACTCAAGTTAATAAAGATGGGGAAAAAAAGAACATGTCTAATTCATATCTTCTACACCCTGCCTAAAGTGTCTCACTCCAAACATGCCAACTTTTCTTAGTTTTAAGTTCTGCTTAATTTAACACTCTTGGTATCTCTCAGACCCTGGCAGCTTTTACGTTCCCACGAGCCCAGCAGAGTTCTATTTATTGTAGATGTCTTCTTCACTCAGGGGATTCTGATTATGATCACTGCAGCAAGGCAACTCACACAGTTGTCCCACCTTCTGGGCTTCCATTTCTTAAAATAAAAATTACTAGACATTCCCATCTGTTTTTTTTCAAAAAGGCATGAGGGGGGGCTTTTTAGAGAGGCACCATCTCCAATCCTGCTACGGAATATGCAAGGTTCTATTGTTTTCAATACCAAAATAGAGATACTCTTTGAGGATGTACATATAGGTCATCTTTTGGAAAATAGTTGTTGAACTCTGGCGCATCCTTATTCTTTACAGAGGGATATTCTGGTAAATATTCTTCAACAAATTAATCTGACAGCTGGCACACAATTATATTAGAACTTGAAAACTGACATTGGCAGGCCTGTATTACCATTTCAGAGGGCAAAATTGATGTCACAATCTATCTCACAGTCGCGACTTCTCTGGCAATGGACTTTAGAGCATCGGTCACACTGTGGGATGCCCAGGGAACCTGAGTTTTGTTCTGACCTCAATAGCTGAGCAACGATGAGAAGCCAGAGAAAGACTGAATGAGCCCCCCTGTGTCTTGTAGGGGATGCTTTGGATTTTATAAAGACAGAACTCTGTGTTCTGAAGCTGCCAATAACTATTCAGGTCTTAAAATGCCATTGTCGTCATTGTTCTCACACAATCACAGCCATTTCTCTGTCAGCACAGCCACGTATTGACTGAATATGAAGAGAAGAATCAGTATTGGCCTAAGAATTTTTGTATGCAATTATGTTTTATATGCAAAAGTGGGAGAGAGAGAAAGAGAGAGAGAGAGAGAGAGAGAGAGAGAGAGAGAATTTCAGTAACTCTTTTTAAAAATGCCTCCTTGTCATTGTCTTTCTTAAGAGCAGAAGTTTGGATTTTCCTCAGACTTAGTCTTCTCCTACACTTGTTTCATCAATTAGAAGGTAGAGATGATTTTGGGAGACCACCAAGCCTCAACCTGTGAAACTCAAAAGCTTCTACATTTCCCATGATGTCTCTTCGCTATCCTGTGACCATCATTGAAAGAGACCACATGCCAGGAGAGGACAAGAGACAAACACAAAGCTCTCCTGGACACTCAACCCTGTACAAGATGAAAGGATCCACAGGTAAGCTCGTCAAAGAAAATACCCAGCTGATCCCAGCTTAACTCCGCAACACACAAAATCTAAGCAAAGAAATAGCTTTGGTTTTGGAGTGGGGCAAATGAGATAATAGATTAGCAGACTGTACCTATTTCCTGACTGAATATTTAGTAGATAGCATGGTACTCTCAAAGAATTCATTCTGTTTGGTTTAATTTAATTTTTAGAGACAGAGCCTCCTCTAGCTCATGTTAATCCAGAACTTGCTGTATAGACTAAGCTGATTTAGAACTCAGAGCAGTCCTACGCCTCATCCTCCTGAGTACTGGGATTATGGGTTTAAATTCCCAGCCCTCCTAAAACCAGACACACTCAAACTAATAGAATAAAAAGTGGGGAAGAGACTCAGACACATGGGCACTGGGGAAAAGTTCCTGAACAGAACACCAATTACTTATTCTCTAAGATCAGGAATCGACAAGTGGAACCTCATAAAATTGCAAGGAATTTCGTAAAGCAAAGGACACTATGATAAAAAAAAAAAAACCTCAGGTGACAACAGATGCTGGCAAGGATGTGGAGAAAGAGGAATACTCCTCCCATTGTTGAAGTTTGGAGCAGGTATGGAAGGAAAGGCCATACAGAGCCTGCCCCACCTAGGATGCAGCCCATACACAGCCACCAAACCCAGACAATATTGCTCATGCCAAGAAGTGCAAGCTGACAGGAGCCTGGTATAGCTGTCTCCTGAGAGCAAAAACGTAATTCTTTAAAACATAACTTCTTTAAGTTAAGTGAGAGCATATGTTTATATTTTTAGTGTTTTAATGTTTTATATGTGTTTTTTAGTGTTTAGTGTTTTATATGTGGTTTTGTTACAGTATATTGTTTACAAGGAATGATTAATTTTATTGTAATATTTCATACAAATAAATTGAAGAGGTAGAAAAAGGCACATCAGATAAATACTTAGTGAAGAAGTTTTGAATAGGTCAAATCAACATACAGATAAAAATACCTTGAAAGTAGGGAAGTTTTACAAAACGAAACAGAGCATTCATTACTAAGGGATCTATTTGGCAGGAAGTTGTAATAAAGTTAAGTGTTCGTGCATCTAGTGAGGGACTTTGGAATATATAAGACAAAGATGAATAGCAGTGATTGAAGCAAAAGAGAGAAATAAAAACATCCATAATTACAGCAAAGGTCAGTACTTCTTGGTAATTGTTTATAAGAAAATTTGTTAGGAAATAAAATGTCTGAAATACAGCATGGACCACCTTCATCTCACTAACATATATAAAATATGTCACCCTACAACAGATAGGAGATACACTGTGAACTATAAGACAAATTAAGACAATGAAATGCAATGTATGTTCTTAGACCTAAAGACAATGAACTAAAAATCAAGGTCAGGAAGATATGTGTAAATATAAAGAAAATAAAGTCTTTAAAGTACATAAAATTTTAATTTTTTTCATGGATCCACAAAAAAGAGCATGGTATACTTGAGAAGCGAAAGTATATTATTGAAAAATAATGTTTAACTTTACATTTTTAGAATATCTACTGCATACTAGAATCTAAGTAGTAATATTGTTTTAATAGAGTACAATAGAATATTTTGACATTTTTGTGGGCCATGTAGCCAAAAGTATGAATTGCTAGAGGACACATAAGCAATGTTTATTATAATTATGTCAAAGTAAGTTTTTTGCTGGAAGCATTTGCTCAACCCTATAATCTTAGTAGTAAGGAGACTGAAATAAAAGGATCTAGAATTTGAGGCTAGCCTGTGCCACATTGTAAGTTCGAAACATCCTGAGTTACAGGACACCTTACTTCAAATGAAACAAATAAACACAAGAAATCAGTTCTTAATTTTCACTTGAAATTGACCAAAACCTTACCGAATATATATTTTCAGTTTTTTATATCTGTGGTTTGTCTGAACCATTTAATGCAATTTATAAAAACTGTATGCTTTATCAAGTTGTGTTTTAGAAGTAACTATCAGCATGGCATTGTTGAAGATACATTGAAATATGCAGGGTTTGGGTATATTCAGACAATCAGGCAAAGCACTCATAATGCTGTGTGTCCACCACTGTGCTGGTGACTGAGGAATGAAGGCTCCAAAGACTTAACCAACATCTGGAGAGTAGCCCTGCAGCTCTAAAGACCTAACCAACATCTGGAGAGTAGCCCTGTAGCTCTAAAGACCTAACCAATATCTGGAGAGTAGCCCCATAGCTCTAAAGACCTAACCAACATCTGGAGAGTAGCCCTGTAGCTCTAAAGACCTAACCAACATCTGGAGAGTAGCCCTGTAGCTCTAAAGACCTAACCAACATCTGGAGAGCAGACCCGTAGCTCTAAAGACCTAACCAACATCTGGAGAGCAGACCTGTAGCTCTAAAGACCTAACCAACATCTGGAGAGCAGAGCTGTAGCTCTAAAGACCTAACCAACATCTGGAGAGCAGAGCTGTAGCTCTAAAGACCTAACCAACATCTGGAGAGCAGAGCTGTAGCTCTAAAGACCTAAGCAACATCTGGAGAGCAGACCTGTAGCTCTAAAGACCTAACCAACATCTGGAGAGCAGACCTGTAGCTTTAGAGACCTAAGCAACATCTGGAGAGCAGACCTGTAGCTCTAAATACCTAACCAACATCTGGAGAGCAGAGCTGTAGCTCTAAAGACCTAGCCAACATCTGGAGAGTAGACCTGTAGCTTTAGAGACCTAACCAACATCTGGAGAGCAGCCCTGTAGCTTTAGAGACCTAACCAACATTGGGAGAGCAGCCCTGTAGCTTTAGAGACCCAGCCAACATTGGGAGAGCAGAGCTGTGCCAGTATAACATTAAAGCACAGTAAATACTCTCACAACCCATAGCCGCTCTCCCTTTTTGAGACTATTTTGCCAATGGACAAAGGAGGAAAATTAACTGAGTAGCTGGCACATAACCATGGTAGCACAAGTCTATGTGCAACTATGTCTATTTCCAAAGCTTGCATGGTTTTTTTAATTACTAATGATGATACTCAACTGTGTATTAAAACTGCATAAGAAAAGACTGTAAATTTTCAGTGTCCGTAAATTGTCTGGGCCATACAAATTCAAATGATTTGAATGAATTCTCTTTGACAAAATCGAGAATCTCTGAACACAAGTTACAGCTCCTAACTAAAAATGGTACTAGAAAATACCTCTCACACACCATGGTCCACTAGCAAACCCATGGAAGATGGAGAATTCTCAGCATGAGAACTGTTTGTTTTGTTTGTTTGTTTATTTGTTTGTTTGTTTGTTTGTTAAGTATGTCTTCTATTCTATATCCTCCTGATAACAAAGTGACTGATATTTGTCCAAAGATAATACTCTACTGAAACTCCAAGCTTCATTAAGTCTCTCTCGTATTCATAGATACCCCTTTTTCTTCATATGACACTTTCAGAGTATAGCCACGTAAGAACAGGGGTGTATTCTGAGAAGCATATCATAAGTTGACTAACAGGTTAATTTATATAAAGCAGTGAGCAAACTTTAGCACTCTTAGAAATAAACCAAATATAAAATCACCACGTGTCATGCTCATTTACAAATCTGATCAGAATCTGAAAAGTAATGCCACCTGTTGGGTTAACATTTCTGTGCACTCTATAAAGGTTGTCTTTGCATTAATCATATGCTGATTTCTGTACTGCAGAGGCATCAGAGGCAAGCATTGAGTATTGGCTGGACTTTGGTATTGTTATTTTTAGGATCATCACTTGCCTCAGTACTTTGTAAACACACCTCCCTTACCTTCTGATTGGTTTAATAAAGATCTAATGGCCAATAGCTGAACCTGGAAAGGAAGGTGGGACTGCTGACAGAGATAGGGACTCTGGAAGAAAACTCTGAGGCAGCACAGTGTGACACAAGGTAGAGGGAACAGGTGCTGGGACTGAATAAGAGGTATCCAGCCAAGTGGCAGGACATGAATTAAAATTAGTCAGGTTAGAGATATCTGGGAGGTGTCCAGATAGAGGGCCTAAGCTTTCATAAATAATAAGTCTCTATCATCAGTCGGCAGCTGGCGGATCCGAGATAGTCTGGCCACAGTCTACAAGGCAGAACAAATACTTGTCTCAACTGGCTTATTCTGTAAAAAGGTCTTCCCAATTGTACATGGTGGCATTAGCAGTTACAACTGACTGTTATCTTTCCCTCCTTAGTCACTTCCACTCCACCAGGAAGTCTAGTGTACTCTACTGCTCTAACCTTGGAGTACAACCACCTTCTATCAGATCCATCCTGTAAAATATTCTGTCCCGTATTTTCATGTATGGCTACAAGCACGACCACCCAATGCCTCCTTCTCTCTACTCCCCACTCCCATATCTCCTTCTTTTTCTCTTTCCTTCATACTAAATGGACTTTTCAACAATCTGGACAGGTTAGAAACAAGCACAGAGTCACCAGTGGGTGTCACATTAAGAAAAGAACTCAGAGCGCATTCTCCTGGTACCATTTAACGTAAGCTCAGATGTGAATTCTCTACCTCACGCTCGCCCTGTTCTTCTGTTGCCCTCTGCTTCTATGAATAGGAATCCATGCCTGTGTGAAGTCTGGCCTTTGAATCTGTCCCTAACAAACAGCTTTTGTCTCTCTTTTGTTTAACGGCACAGAGAGCATCACGTAGGGAAGGAACCGGACAATTTATAGAAATATTTAAAGAATTTACAAGGGATTGAGTCGCTGAATCCAACTGACCCCAGCTGACCCAGATAACAAACAAACCAATGCTATCAGGCAGTACTCATAAATTGAGCTCAACATTTATGGTGGATATTTGTTTTATAAGGTTTTTATATGGCTCCTTTCCTTTTAGCCTGTATTTACTGTTTTCAGCAAATGCTTATCATAACAGATGTACAAACACACTTGCATTATGTAGGGACATGGTAGGGTACATAATTTAAAATTACAGCTATACTTTAGCCTACATTGTAAAAGTTGATTACATGAAAATCTAAGGCAAATAAGGTCGACTATTACACTGTTCTGTTAAAATCAGGTTAACCAGACAAGCAGAGTACACAAGAGGATGGCAGGCACAAGTCTTCACTGACACCAGAGTCTATTATAAGCTATGTCTCTGTAGTCCAGCAAATACGTTATCTGCTGATGTGTAAGAGAAATTTTTAAATTGCATCTCCACAGGCTTCCTCCACTTAATACCAATAATATGATAAAATCAAACCATATTATTCTAATGGGTAAAGCCTATCAACAATTCATTCAGGGATCTACATGCTGCCTTCTTTCCTAGAATGTTGGCCATGATGTCTATCACCTTGGGGATTTATTCCTATGATTTCTTGAATCCTAATGGACTAATTAAGAGAAATTACATTCAATGTTGCAGACGCTTTTGATGGGTCAATACTCAGCTTTACACCATGAAGCATAAAGAAAACAAGTTAAGGAATATATAGATTGTATGGCCGCATGGTTAGTACACTTCATTTGTTATCCCCTAAAAGTTTGTTTCTGAAGACATCATTTATACATATTTATTATATGAGCAACTAGAAGAACAGAGTATCATTCCAGTAGTGTGGGGGATTGTTGACAAAAGCTCTGTGTCGGGGGGGGGTACGCACGCACACACGCGCATGTGTGTGCGTGTGTGTGCACGTGTGCGTGTGTGTGCACGTGTGCGTGTGTGTGCACGCGCGCGTGTGCATGCATAGTTATAGATGAGAAGAAAATACTTTCTCTCCCTCTCCCCCCCATTACCTCCCGCTCCCTCGTTCTCCCTCTCTACACACACAAACACACACACACACACACACACACACACACACACACACACGCTTCCAGGTGTGCCTGCCTTGTAATGACCTTTCTACAAAGGATTTCAAAGGGATGCTCATTATGAAGCTAACATTGTTTTTCCTCCCAGCCCTCAAATGATTTGTTACTTTTTTGCTAGCCCCTCATTTGATTCTATCACCTGGGAAATTAACTCATTGACTGTTTGAAACTCTACATGAGGCTGCCTCCCTATTCTCTGGCCCTAAGGAGTAATTTGACAGCACATCCAATGGGTCGATCTTAAACTTGCAGTAACGGATTCTACTACTGTTTGAACGCTATGCATATCAAAGATGAAAATGGCGAGTTCACACAGCTTCATAGCATCTCTCAATCGCTAAAGAAAATACAGTCCAAACAAAAACACCAGTGCTCCAAAAATTTGTCAATGGACTTTAGAAAGTGTGAAGAGAATTCAGAGCCAAGTGGATAAGTTCTAATACAGAACACAAATACACAGATATGAGGGGGTTTTTTTTGTTTTGTTTTGTTTTTGCTAATTGTGGATTATATTGAAATGCACCATCTACATTTCTCTTTCCAGAATTGAGTGTTTTTTCCACAAGCCTCTCTCTGAGGATAGACTACATTTTCAAAGGTCAAGTGTAAGCTCGTTCACCTTGACAGCTGTCCTCCCAGGCTCGGAATGGCACTTTCCGTAATGAGTTGGAAGAACCAGCCTTCCCATGAAAATATTTTGAGCTTCTCATTGTTCCCCCAAAATAATCCTACCATCTACTCACAAATAATAAGGACATTTAACAACTAAAAGAAAACACCATGAAGCCTATTCATGTTGTTCAATAAACTTTTTAAAAATGATAAACATGGGGCTTAAATCATGCCTCTAAGTTTTAAGCACTATTCCCTACAATGGAGGCTATTCTTATAAGCATGAATAAATTAAGATATCGTTTATAACAATATAAAGGAGACAATGTGGACAGGTAGGTAATACATGAGCCTGCAGAGCAATCTGCTTGAAAAGGAGATAACCTGGCTGTGAAACTTTCATCCATGAAATTTAACATTATAGCAATTGGAGCAAGAAGGTTTACATAATCCAGAATACTAATTTCCTGAGAGCCTCCCAGTTACATAGCAGGACAATGAAATACAGGTTGGAATTCCCTGCTTACATTTATGGCGAAATCACCATGATTTCTGCTCATGATTAGTCTGAATGTGACTTTTAAGAAGCAGTGTGTAATACATCATGTAAAGTGTGTTTGGAAACATTTGCGGGTTTTGTAGTCTGAGGCTGAGAGAGCACTGCGGGAATGGTCTAGGAAGAAACTGTTGTGTTCATATTAAAAGGAGAAAAATGGCCAGCTCAGAAGCTAGATTACATAGCAATAGGATCACTGTCCTTATTGTGTTCTGCGAATTGCGTGCACCAGCTGGAGTACCAATTAGAAATGTGTCGCCTACAGACAAGCCCCAGAGGAACGCCATTTAACATTTTCATAGAGATGGTGCAGAGATGTTTTTATTTACCAAATATTGTCTCACTGAAAAGCAGGAATTATATTCACTACTTTCCATATTTTGAGATGTTCAGACCTCAATTGTGGTAGCTGGTCTGCTATGCAGGGCACCTGATCCTCACCAATACCTCTTTGCCACTCTGCATTCAAACAAAGTGTAAGAGGCAGATGACTGTGCCTTTATTCTTGGAGGTCTGTGGTATGCCATGCAGTTTGCAGAATATGGTAAGTTGAGTGGTGATCTTTCCAACAGGCTGTGTAGTATAACCAAGCAGGATTCACTATACTGTTTAAGGATGTGCTTAGGAGCAGGAGAGAGGACACCAAATGTTCTACCTTTTCAGATTCCCTTCCCAGCCTTTCATGGGAGGCTTCTGAAAGCTAAACCTAGGTAAGATCTTTGGTTTCTTTTTAAGTTTCCAAAACAGAACACACACAAAAAAATAGTTTAGAGTGAGGAAAAGATACTGGGTTGAAGGCATAATTTCAAGAAATCCTATACATTTCTGCTCTCCATCTGTGTTTCTACTACAATATATTACAACAAATGTAATAGTGTCAGGGAGATAGACTGTAAACTAAAAGTACATGCAATTGTCTTTACTACCCCACTTGAAGAGGGTCCAGATATCTCATAGATTTTCAGGGGTTTCTGAGTGCCATTTTGCCAAGCAATTCTCATTTGGCATTAGGAATTAGGGATACTGGGTTTGGGGTTGAGGCAAATTATGATTCTGCTGACAGGCTCCGAAGGAGGCTGTATTGATATCTATCAGTGGTGATCATAAAAGTGTCAGACACTGGCCATTTCAGTCACACATAGGGAAGCTGAGTCTTTGGTTCATGATACTAGAAAACATTTCAGTATTCATTCAAACCCCGAAGCATCCTCAAGAATTGTATAACCTCCTATCGTCCTTTGAACAATCAATCAGCACTGATCAGAAAATAAAATGTTGGTGAACTAAAATTTGGAGAGTTTTGAATGACGCTTTCGCAGTTCAAGTCTGTCTTGGAACACCCTTCCTATTATTTTAAATTTGTAATGTTCACATTAAAATCGGGAAGAAACAAAGGCAATCATCTCGGTCTTGATAGCCCTCACCAACCCTCAATCTTAAACTTCCCAATTAAATAAAATGAGGTTTTATTCAAAGAATTTGGTGGCAATAACCAACAAGCAGCTCTCTAACTGGACATAAGACCATGCTCAATAAGGGGGAAACCATGCCTGGTTTCAAACACTAGCCACCTCCCCAGGACTAGTGAGGTTATTTATCTTGAAGGAGTCCTTACAACTGACACTTTTCTAAATCAGTATAATCCCTAATTATATTCTAAATACTCTTTCTTTTACCTGTAGATAAGTGAGGTTCTCACTACTCATCAAAAAAAAAAAAACTTACTTCTCTTTGTAGCAGACCACTACAAAAAAATTAATAAAAACACATATTTATGGAGTTCAGTCCCAACTACAGCACAGTTACTGCACCTAAGACTCAAGGTTCATTGACGAAGAGGGGGCAGAAAAATTGCAAGTGCCAAAGGAATGAGAAGTTTGCGGGGAGACTGTGTCTCCTCCCAATGTCAGAGACACTACACCCATGAAGTCTCACCAACATGGCTACCTAAACATGAACTGAACAAGACTAACACCAATAGACATGCTAATGTGGATTATAGACAAAGAATTACAGGCAACTAAAGGACGCTGAGAGCAGGAGAAATAGTCTGAAGCATCGAAAAGTTTCCAGATTGGCTATCTAATATCAAGTGGTCACCCCTGAAAACAGATGAATATGTATAACATTAAATAGAATGAGAAGGGCTTTTCTTATATTTAGGAATAAATATATAGTTGGAACAAATTTATTAACACAAATAAAATATTTATATAAATAATACTGTTATTATTTATATAATTAGTTATTTATATAAATATTATTTCTACAAATACAATCATTTCTATAAATATAAAGTTTTATATATATGTATATATATATTTACAATTCATATATACCAGCAATCAAAGAAAATGAGTCCATGAGTTTGACAGAGAACAGGAGAGAGGGGTTGGAGGAAGGAAAGAGAAGGGGAGAAATGACTATATTATAAATAAACATTATAACAATATAATAATACTGAATTATTTGAATTTAAAAATCACTTCTTGAAATGTAAATATCCCTAAAGCCCCCCCCCAAAAAAAACCCTGATTTTAAAAACCTGTATTTCCTAGACCTATTTTCTCAGACTATGGATTGGATTGTCAATGTAAGAAGAGGGAAGGCAGGCCCAGTGGGATAATGGGTACACACAGACCCCCAATTCATCAGACTCACTACTTTTATTAACGGCACGTGAGAGGGTTAACCAGGAGAGCAAGTGAGAAATCCCAGTCTCACTGCAGAATTATGGGTTACCTCTGCCAGAAAGTAATTCCAGAGAGTAATTTTCTGCAGAGGCGAATCCTTGGTGATTATTTTTCTCTTTTGTTTCCCCTTTCCTCCCTTTTGCTGTCCTCTGGATCTTTTAGGTTTATCTATGACTGTCAGATTGTAAGTTGTTCTTTTAGAGTTGGAAATTAAATCACAAAACAAGCTTCCCTTCTGTCATTACCGCAAATGTCTGGAACGTGTTCTGACAAGGTAATCTTTTCAAAATCATATTTTCTCTGGTGTGACTCATTCCAAATGATTTCTCCAGTGACAAGAAAAGACCTCTCAGGTCCTTTCCCTACTGTTTGAAAAGTCTTGGCTAATAAGGATACTTGACATGACCTTGGTGTCAAATAGCACCTGCTGGCTGTTGAACATTTTCTGTGACTCAGTTCTTGGGAAACTGAGCTAGAATGAGCCTGGGAGACTTTCAACTGGTAACAGACACTTTAGAAGCAACCATAAAAAATCTGAAGCAGTCACCTAGTTCAGCCCAGATTGAAATATATGTCTGTCTTATATGTCAGGGTCTGGTTCTTTATTTTATAATACGAATGAAACATCAGCTTTGTAGGAAATTCAAAATAATTTCTACTGAGTGCATGTCTTTTTTAGCAGCACATAAGGTACATTAATTAATTAGATACTTAATTAATGAATTAATGTGCTAAATTAAAACCATTATGAACTGGGAATTGTCAGTATGTAGAGGTATAAGTCTGATTTCTGGAGGAATTTCCATTGGTGGCAGAGAAACAAACTTACAGTTTCTATGGCTATGAAAAGACACCTTCACTATGCCAAATCATACAAAGGAAAATATGTAGTTGGGTCTGTCTTACAGTGTAAGGATTTAGTCCATTATCATCATAGTGGGAAGCATAGTGGCACACAGGAGACATGGTGCTGAAGAAGCTGTTGAGAGTTCTACATGCTGACCCACTGGCAGCGAGAAGAAAGAGACAGTCAGAGAGACAGAGACAGAGAGACAGACAGAGACAGACAGAGAGAGACAGAGAGACAGACAGAGGCAGATGGACAGAGAGAGAGAGAGAGAGAGAGAGAGAGAGAGAGAGAGAGAGAGAAACTGGACCTGGTTTGAGCATTTGACACCCGAAAGCCAACTCTCAGTTGGCTTCCTCCCTCCAGCAAGGTCACATCTCCCCAATAGTGCCATTTCTTGATGACCAACATTTAAATCCATGAGCCTATGGGGGCCGTTCTTATTCAAACCACCACATTTCACTTCCTCCCCCTTATAGATTTGTTGCTATATCATAATTCAGAAATGCATCCAGTCCAGTTTCAAAAGTCCCCACAGTCTATCACAGTCTCAACACTGTTTAAAAGGCCAAGGTTACTTCTCTTTTTTTCTGAGACACACAGCAATGTCTTAACTGTAATCCCCTGCAAAATCAAAAGCATAAAATAAATCACATACCTCTACAAACAGTGGCACAGACTAGGAATTACCATTCCAAAAGGGAGAAAGGGGGCATAGTGAGGAAATATTGGAGCCCCCCCCAAAAAAAGTTTGAAAATAAGCTGGGAAAACTTCAAATTCTGCATCTCCATGTCTGATGTCAAAGCAGTCTTCAAATCTCCAACTCCTTTCAGCTGTTTTGACTGCAATTCATTCCTCTCTCTTGGGCAGGTATCCCCATGGCTCTGCCATCTTCAATCTTGGAGTCTCCAACAAAAACCAAGCTTCACTTTCTAAGGAATGGCCTTTCTGGGCCTCCATCCAGAAACATCCCTAATACACTCCTACTCTCTGGCCTTCATTAACCACAGAGGGAGCTTCCACAACCCCTTTCTTGTATCCTTGACTCTAAAGCCAGAACCACATGACTGAAGCTGACAAGGACATCTGCTTGCTCCGGCTGGAACATGGCCCCATGTTCAAATAGATTTTCACCAGCTTTCTCTTTTAGATGGTTTCCTTCACTGACAAAGGTAGTGGAACTTGCTTTGTAGAGCAGGCTGCCCTCAAAATCCGAGATCGGCCTGTTTTCCAAGTGCTGGGATTAATCATGCATGGCACTGCACCTGGCACTAAACTTTTCTTCAAGTTTGAGATCAGGGATAGTGATTTCCCCAGAAATTCTTTTATTGTTGAGGATGGTTTTCCCTGTCCTGGGTTTTTTGTTATTCCAGTTGAATTTGTAAATTGCTCTTTTGAAGTCCATGAAGAATTGATTGGAATTTTGATGAGGATTGCATTGAATCTGTAGATTGCTATTGGCAAAATGACCATTTTTACTATATTAATCCTGCCAATCCATGAGCATGGGAGGTCTTTCCATCTTCTGAGGTCTTCTTCAGTTTGTTTCTTCAGAGACTTGAAGCTCTTCTCATACAGATTTCTCATCTGCTTGCTTAGAGTCACGCCAAGGTATTTTATGTTATTTGTGACTATTGTGAAGGGTGTCATTTCTCTAATTTCTTTCTCAGCCTGTTTATCCTTTGAGTAGGAGAAAGTTACTCACTTGTTTGAGTTAATTTTATAACCAGCCACTTTGATGTCCATTGATGAGTGTGGAGTGTTGAAGTCTCCCACTGTTATTGTGTGAGATGCAAAGTGTGATTTTTAACTTTAGTAAGGTTTCTTTTATGAATGTAAGTGCCCGTGCATTTGGAGCATAGATATTCAAGACTGAGAGTTAATCTTGGTGAAGTTTTCCTTTGACGAATATAAGTGTCCTTCCTTATCTTTTTGATAACTTTTGGTTGAAATTTGATTTTATTCGATATTAGAATGGCTACTCCAGCTTGTTTCTTGGGACCATTTGCTTGGAAAACTGTTTTCCAGCCTTTTACTCTGAGGTAGTGTCTGTTGTCACTGAAGTATGTTTCCTGTATGCAGCAAAATGCTGGGTCCTCTTTCCATATACAGTTAGTTAGTCCACCTCTTTTTATTGGAGAATTTTAATCCATTGATGTTAAGAGATATTAAAGAATAGTGATTGTTATATCCTGATATTTTTGTTGCTAGAGGTGGAATTATGTTGCTGTGGCTATTTTCTTTTGGTTTCGTTGCAAGGAGATTACTTTCTTGCTTTTTCTAGGGTGTAGTTTCCCTCCTTGTGTTGGAGTTTTCCATCTATTTTCCTTTGTAGAGCTGTATTTGTGGAGAGATATTGTGTAAATTTAATTATGTCATGGAATATCTTGATTTCTCCATCTCTGTTAATTGAGAGTTTTGCTGGAAATAGTAGCCTGAGCTGGCATTTGTATTCTCTTAGGGTGTGTATGACATCTGCCCAGGATCTTTTGGCTTTCATAGTAACTAGTGATAAGTCTGGTGTAATTTTGATAGGTCTGCCTTTACATGTCACTTGACATTTTTCCCTTAGTGCTTTTAATATTCTTTCTTTGTTTTATGAATTTGGTGTTTTGACTTTTATGTTGCAAGAGGAATTTCTCTACTGGCCCAATCTTTTTGGAATTCTGTAGGCTTCTTATATGTTTATGGGCATCTCTTTCTTTAGGTTAGGGAAGTTTTCTTCTGTAATTTTGTTGAATATATTTACTAGCCTTTTAAGTTGGGAATCTTTGCTCTTTTCTATACCTATTATTCTTCTTAAGTTTGATCTTCTCATTGGGTCCTGGATTTCCTGGATGTTTTGGACTAGGAGCTTTTTCCGTTTTACATTATCTTTTACGGTTGTGTCAATGTTTTCTATAGTATCTTCTGCCCCTGATGTTCTCTCTTCTATCTCTTGTATTCTGTTGGTGATGCTTGAATCTATGACTCCTAATCTCTTCCCTAGGCTTTCTATCTCCAGGGTTGTCTCCCTCTATGATTTCTTTATTGTTTCTATTTCCATTTTTAAATCCCGGATGGTTTTGTACAATTCCTTCACCTGTTTGGTTGTGTTTTCCTGTAATTGTTTAAGGGATTTTTGTTTTTCCTTTTTAAAGGCTTCAACTTGTTTACTTGTGCTGTCCTATATTTCTTTAAGGGAGTATTTTATGTCCTTCTTAATGTCCTCCATCATCATCATCATAAAATGTGATTTTAATTCTCAATCTTGCTTTTCCAGTGTGTTTGAATATCCAGTATTTGCTTTGGTGGGAGTTCTGGGCTTTGATGATGCCAAGTAGTCTTGGGTTTTGTTGCTCAGGTTCCTGTGCTTGCCTCTCACCATCAGGTTGTCTCTGGTGTTAGCCTGTCTGCCATTTCTGACAGTGGCTTGACCCTCCTGTAGGCCTGTGTGTTGGCACTCCTGTAGACCTGTTTTCCTGTTTTCTTTCAGCTGTTTCTTGGAACGGAGTGCTCTGTTCTCAGGTGTGTAGGTGCTCCTGGTGACTGTCTTTCAGCTCTCAGTGCAGGCAGCAATCAGAAGGGACCTGCCCCTGAAGCTTCTAGGTCCCTGCACCCAGGGGGTACAGATGGAACCAACTGATTCCCTCTTGGGAATGTGGGCAGAGTATAGTCTCCTCTGATTTCTCAGGAGGGTCTGCACTTCTAAGGGTCCAGCTCTCTCCTCCAGTGGGATTTGGACACAAGGAACTGTTTGACAGGTTCACTTCCAGCTTGCTCCTTTTTTATTATATACATCTTCATAAGAATCACCACTAACAACTAAGGAGCAGCGTCAATATGAGGCTGACTAGAAAGTTTCTCTGCCAAAGCTTTTAATTCATAACTTTCCAATACAGCCTCAGGCAGATTTTTTTGGACAGAAGCAGAAAACAAGTACATTCTTCACCAAAATATTACAAGAAAAATTTCTAAAACACTTACTAATATTCTTCTCTCCTAATACATCTTGAGCTGGATAATTGTGATATATATTGATCTCATCATTACTGTCTTCCATGTTCTCACTTGTATGGACCTTACTTAGATCTTCCTAATCTAACCTAAAGTCTACCTTCTGCCAACAAGCAGTGTGATTAGAACTGTCACAGTAATATCCCACTCCTGGTACTTACTTCTGACTTAGGGTTTCTTTTGCTATGAAGAGACACTGTGATCATGGCAAGTGTTATAAAGAAAGAACATTTCATTGGAAATGGTTTACGGTCCATTATCATCATGGTAGAAAGCACTACAGTTGCCAGGTAAACATGGTGCTAGAGAAGAATTCTACATCTGGTTCCACGGGTAACAGGAAGAGAAAGATCCACTGGGCCTGTCAGTTTCAGCTTCTGAAACCTCAAAGTCTACTGCCAGTTACCTATTTCCTCCAACAAGGCCACACCTCCTAATAGGGTGACTCCCTAGTGGAGTCCTCCCTATGTTCAAGAATTCAAGTCTATGAGCTTATGTGAACATTCTTATTCAAACCAGCACACACATTAAGCACACATGAAATGGAAAGAGCACTAGGAGTATGCACAGACATGAGCAGCCAGAAGACAGATGCAGTGGTGACGGTGAAAGCAAAAGGAAATAACACAGTTCTCATGGAAATGCGAAAAATACAAAACCTATAAATATTGTTAGGTTTTGAATTATTGCTAATTATAACAATGAAGAAAAGGGGAATACTATAGTTCTGCAAAATTGCTAACCAAGGCTATAATCCTCTTTTGTTCTATTTTACTGTTGATTAGACAATCAAGAACTTAGACGTTGTAAAATTGTCTCACATTTTAATGTCTCTGAAACTGAGGTGCAGTCTCTAATCTAGGGGTTGTCACCATTCAGTTGGTATTCCCTTTTTACGATAGTACACAGTGGCATTCAGCGGGTTTCCCTTCACTTGATAGTTAGTTACATCTAGAAATGTGAACCATATAAACCCTTACTCACAGAATAGGCTAGACACTATTCCCAGATATGGAAAGACTCTGAATTATACTATGAAGCTACAAGATAATAGTTTTTAATTTTCCTGCACCATTCCTCTACACCTACACCTAGTTTCAATATGCATGACAAGCAGTATTATGACCATTATTAGTTTATCATCTCTCATTCTGAAGCCATCTTTAATTGTCTGATTAGGAAACTGAACATTTCTCTCTTGGCAGTTCTCAGGATGTTAAGTTTAGTCTCTAGAGGATTCAGAAAAAAAAAGATTCCCCAATACTTAAAGTTTTTCCGTTCCATTCAGAATCCCCAGAGAAATTTCCCCTAGAAGATCTAGCAAGAAGTGTTTACCAGTGGTGTCTGTGCTACTTTCTAAAGATGAGCTCCAAGGTGGCCCTAGTCAGCTAACTGACAACTTCCTAATAATAGATTTCCAATGAGTCCAAATATATCTGCCTCCCTGGGCAGCTTTTGGCCTGGTTGTTGGTGTACTGACTCTGCACATGCTTTGGCCTGAGCAACTCAGCAAGTTCTCTGTTCTGTAGTGTGCTACAGCTGACCCCACTGACAGCTGAATCCATACCCTGCAGAGAAGCTTTCTCCTGCATTCCTTCTTAACAATCTCCCCCAGCTACTGACTTCTAAGCATTTCTTCTTAATCTCTTGTCACTATGAGTATTAAATCCTCACTTTTCAATTCATTATAAAATTTCTAGGTCTTGAGTGGATCCTAAATAGAGTAGGAAGAGATAATCGTGCATTTTTATGAATTAAATGAATATAATACACTGATAGGTGAACCTACCTATCAAGACAGACCCTCCAAGGACAACAAATGTACAAGTATATATGTTGGGTTGATGTTAGGACTAAAAGATAAAATGGGTTGGTTTTGAGAAAAGGAAGCTATCCATGAGGCTTCCGTCAGTGTGTTTCTAAAGATCTTAAAGCATTTAGAAAGCCAGGTTCTTCCAACTTTCCTTCTACATGATCTGTCTTATTAATAGAGCTGCCAGCATCTCGAAACTGATTCTACACTCACTCTCAATTAATTCTGATCTAACATAAAATGTCCTTCCACCACCAGGAATGTTTCTCAGCATAATGAAAAGCACCCAGATGTTTCCAAACACCACATATTTAACAAGGGAGATAAATCAGTTTTGTAAAAGTTGAGTTAATGTTTCCTTTTGTCATCCAGATGTTTCAGCATTGTGTTCACACTTTCCAATTATTTGGGTGCAATACGTTTTCATGCAGCCTGGCATTTGGGAGAGCACACTGCCTTAGAAATGAGAAGAAGAGTTAAGTTGGAACACAGGATGAATTACAAGTTCATACTTAACTCCGAACTGTAGTTAGCAGAACACTTGGTTTAAAAAAAAGGGGGGGGGGGGGGCTGGGGATTTAGCTCAGTGGTAGAGCACTTGCCTAGGAAGCGCAAGGCCCTGGGTTCGGTCCCCAGCTCCAAAAAAGAAAAAAAAAGAACCAAAAAAAATTAAAAAAAAGGACCAACATAAGGAATTTCAGCAGCAACATCATCAGAGAAACTCACTTTTTTTTTCTTTTCTTTTTTTCGGGGCTGGGGATTGAACCCAGGACCTTGCGCTTCCTAGGCAAGCGCTCTACCACTGAGCCAAATCCCCAACCCTGAGAGACTCACTTTCTAAGGTTGCAGTTTAATTCAATCCAGTCTTCTCTCCTTGTATTTACAAGTCACAGTGTCTTACATGGAAAGTGTTCCTGAAAGGCTTTACGAGCTACATTAAGTCATTAATAGACTTTGCTAAGATAACTCCCTCTACATAGGATTTCTTTTTATCCTTTCATTAAAAATGATATGTTTTCATATAATATGTCCCGATTATGGTTTCCCCTTCCCAGTTTCTCCCATATCCTCTTGCAACCTGATCGACATCCTTCTGTCTCTCATTAGAAACCTAATAAACTTCTAAGGAGATATAATGGAATATAATACAATATAGTAAGAGAAAATTAGCTCTCTGCTCCTCCCTGTTCCAAAGACAGCCGCATCATCTCATGCAGTGCCAGCCTAGTCCCATAGACAAGATGGTGAAGATTGGTGTGAACAGATTTGGCCATATTTGTCACCTGCTTACCAGGGCTGCCTTCTCTGCATTTGGCAAGGTGGACATTATTGCCATCAACAACTCCTTCATTGACCTCAACTACATGGTCTACATGTTCCAATATGACTCTACCCATGGCAAGTTCAAAGGCACAGTCAAGGCTGAGAATGGGAAGTTCGTCATCAATCGGAAGCCCATCACCATCTTCCAGGAGCGAGATCCTGCTAACATCAAATGGGATGACACTGGTGCTGAGTATGTAGTGTCATGGAGTCTACTGGATTCTTCACCACCATGGAGAAGGCTGGGGCTCCATGGAGCCCCATGGAGAAGGGTCAGGCCAAAAGGTTCATGATCTCCACCCCTTTGGCCGATGCCCCCATTTTTGTGATGGGTGTGAACCATGAGAAATACGACAACTCCCTCAAGATTGTCAGCAAGGCATCCTGCACCACCAACTGCTTAGCCCGCACCCTGACCAAGGTCATCCATGACAACTTTGGCATCATGAAAGGGCTCATAATCACAGTCGATGCCATCACTGCCATTCAAAAGACTGTGGATGGCCTCTCTAGAAAACTGGTGTGATGGCCGTAGAGCAGCCCAGAACATCATTCCTGCATCCACTGGTGCTGCCAAGGCTGTGGGCAAGGTCATCCCAGAGCTGAATGGGAAGCTCACTGCCATGACCTTCTGTGTTCCTATCCCTATTGTATCTGTTGTGGATCTGACATGCCGCCTTGAGAAACCTGCCAAGTATGATGACATCAAGAAGGCACTAAAGCAAGCATCTGAGGGCCCACTAAAGGGCATCCTGGGCTACACTGAGGATCAGGTTGTCTCCTGCGACTTCAATAGCAACTCCCACTCTTCCACCTTTGATGCTGGGGCTGGCATTGCTCTCAATGACAACTTTGTAAAGCTCGTTTCCTGGTATGACAATGAATGTGGCAACAGCCTCCAAGGAGCAAGAAACCCTGGACCACCTACCCCAACCCAGCAAGGATACTGAGAGCAAGAGAGATGCCCTCGGTTTCTGAGGAGTCCCCATCCCAACTCAGCCCCCAACACTGAGCATCTGCCTCACAGTTCTATCCCAGACCCCCATAATAACAGGAGGGGCCTAGGGAGCCCTCCCTTCTCTTTTGAATATCATCAATAAAGTTCGCTACACCCCCCCAAAAGGGGTAAAATTAAAACCAACAACAGGATAGAAAAAAAAAAAACAAAAAGGAGGAAGATCCCAAGAAAAGGCAAAAGAAATTGATATCTCTTGCTCACACACTCAGGAATCCCTTATAAACACTAAACTGGAAGACTTAACATATATGCAAAGGACCTATATGGTTAAACAAGAAAGGCTAAAAAAAAAGAATAAAATAATAAAAAGAAGAAAATGTAGAAAAGTAAAAGTGTGACAAGACATGAGTATGAGTAAAGGAACCTAGAAAGATGTCATTGAGTTTATTTTCTGTCGGCCATTTATTGTTGGGTGTGACGACTACACTTAAGAGTAGCTTGTGTCCCTGGTGAAATTTTCTTGAAGAAAACTAAATTTTCATGGCGATTCCTTCTGCATTATGGATGAGCGCATTTTCCTTTCAGCTCTAGGACCCCATGTGGTGCAAAGCCTGCATAGGCCCTGTGCATGCTGCTTCAGTCTCTGCAAGTTCACATGTGTGTTAGTTCTGTTGTATTGAGGACTTGCTTCCTTGATGCATATTATAGTCTTGCCATCTCCTCTCCCAAAGGATTCCATGAGCTCCAAGAGGAGTAAGCTGACGGAGATATCTCATTAGGAACTTTGGAGTGTCCCAAAGTCTCTTACTCTCTACACACGGTCTCGCTCTGTGGTTCTGGATTTGTTCAGAGCTACAATAGAAGGAATCTTCTCTAATGATGTCTGAGCAAGGCTCTGACCTATGAGTACAACAGAATGTCATTGGGAGTCATTTACTGCTATATCCTTTTAGAGCAATAGCATCTGGTTTTACCTTAGGCTCTGGATTATTTAGTCTCTTATTCTTGTGAAATGGGCCCTCAGTCAAATGGCATGGAACCATTGTGGATCAAAAGGTTTGCACCTGGCTTGGTGTCTATGTTTCTCCTATGGTAGCATGTAGAAGGCATTTATTTATTAAGATATTAGTACACAGGGATGAAGGCTCTATGCTGGTACGTGTGACTTCTCCGAATTCAGTGAGATTGGGTAGGTGTAGCTTTCAGCAGTGGACACTGCTGTTAGTTTGTGGAAAGCAACCCTT